>NC_081572.1:48745139-48841120 GCF_022355385.1 Mustela nigripes | reverse complement strand
TCTAGTGGCCTGGCAAGTGGCCTGGCTGACACCATGATTTCGGAGGCTGACCTCCAGAATCAATAGAAACAAATTCTGTTGCTTTAGGCCCCCATTTGAGGTCCTTGCTTACAGCACTCCCAACAAGCCACTGAAGAAGCCTTGAGGGACACCTTGTCCCTGCCTTGGAGATGGGCCCCTCTCGGAAGGGTCGCAGGCTCTCCCGCTTGTCACCAGTAGGTGGCACCCCTGGCTTACAACCACAGCACTTCTCCCTGGTCCTGAGTCCGGCTGAGAGGGGGCCTGGGGGCCTGCCCTGGGCTTGCTGCCTCCAGGTAAGAGGCAGGGACAGCAGGTGGCCGAATGCCACTGCGCCCAACTCCTTTGCCTCCCTCGCAAGGCCTCACGCCGGGCCTGGGCTGCCCTCCCTCTGCAGGGCACTGGTCCTCACAGCCAGAGAGGGATGAGCTCTTTTTCCCTTCCAAGGGTGAGTGTGGGCTCCAAAGAGTTCATGCTGTTCCTGTAACGATGTAAGGAATGACACTTCCCAGGGACGCAGGCCTCTTAGCCAAGGCACAGGAGGGCAACAGGTCCCCCCATGGTCCCAGTCAGTGTCCTTGCTTGGAAATGCCCAGTGTGCATCGGGATATGTATGTGACCTCACGGGAAATGTCCACAGGGATGTCGGGGATCCTAAATAATTGGAATGGACTGGATGCAGCAGTTCGGAGGCTCAGCCTTGGTCCGCAGAGCCAATCCCCTATTTCTGAAGCCTGCTTTGGGGGCACACCCCACCCCCAACTCCACCTGATCCACAAACACTGAGAATGAGGAAGGGGGTCTGCCCTCAAGGAGGTCAGGAGGGCAAAGGCTGGGCAGGCAAAGCAGCCCCCCTCCTCCTATTGAATCACCGGGCAGTGGTTTTCCTCTTTGTCTTCCTTCTGGGCAGGTCCCAGAGACGGGGAAATGCTGGCTCCCCGAAGGCCTCATCCTGTTCTTTATGGGGGCGGTGGGTGGCCTGAGGGGCTGGGAAAGGCAAACGTTTTGCAGTAGAAAGAGCCCAGAATCTGGAGTCAGATCCGAAACCCGTCCCAGCTGCACCGTTCACCAGCCACGGCGATCACACTTCTCACCTGATCTTATGTTTCTTGGTTATAAAACGGGCCCCAAATCGTGCACCTGTCTTTCACGGAGATTGTGTAAAACTTTCAGGACATCACACAGAAAGGCTCTGACCGCAGGGTGAAACTCAGAGCCCAGAAACTTCTCCAGGTGTCTCGGAGGTTTTCTGGTGGTGGCGGTGGCTGCTTGTGGTGAAAGAGACACAAAACAAAATGTACCACTGTAATGAAAAGAACTCCTTTCATCGTGTAAAACCGAAACCATCCCCATTCGACATGAATTCCCCATTCCCTTTCCCCTGGCCCCTGGCAACCAGCATCCTACTTTCCTTCTCCGTGGACCTGATGACTCTAGGAGCTGCATTTAACGGAATCGGACAGGATGTGCCTTTTGGGGACTGGCTTCTCTCACTTGGTGTTGTGTCCTCAGGCCGGTCTGTGTGGAGCCCGTGACAGGACTTCCTTGCTTAGTAAGGCTAAATAGTATTTCATTCTGTGCACAGATCACGCTTAGTTTCTCCAGTCTCCTGTGGATGGATGCTTGGGTGGCATCCGCCTCTTGGCTACCGTGAATTACACCGCAATGCACAGGGTGGTGTGAGTACCTCCTTGAGAACGTGCTCTCGATTCTGTAGATAGATCCCCAGAAGTGGGATTGCTGGATCCTACGGTGATTCTATTTTTAATTTTTGAGGAGCTGCCAACTGCTTTCCACAGCAGCTGCTCCATTTTCCGTTCCCACCAGCCCTGTACAAGGCTTCCAATGCCTCCAAGTCCTCGCTGACATTTCTTACCTTCTGGCTTTGTGACTGTGGCCAAGCTGGTGGGGCTGAGTTGATAGCTCCAGCTGTTTGGAGCCCACCGGACTTGACGTAGGGATGGGTACTTCCGAAATCACTGAGCAGGCTGGGCCTCTGGGGGCACCTCCCAGATCCCTACAGAGCCTGCCTACAGTGTGGTGGAGTGGGGGAGGCACTGCCCCTCCCCCAAGGCCAGGCGGACAGTCAGGGGCCTCACTCAGGCACATCTCTCCTGGGTGCAGAGAGCTGTCCCACAGCTCAGCAGCCCAGGATCAGAGGCTGGGATGCTGCTGCAGAAAATCCCACGACCCAGTGACCCTGTCGGCCAGCACAGCACCGCTAAAACAACAAGCAGAGGGCCACTCCTCCCTCTGCCTCCTTCACCACACTCTGCACATTTGTTTGATGGGCCCTTGCTCACAGCTGGAGCCAAGCTGCAAGGGAACCTTGCGTCCTAGCCTCTGCAGGCCGGGAAGACACCTGAAGTGTGGGAGCAGATGCTGAGGGCCCCACACCATGCAGGCTCAGCAATTGCTCGGGACCCCATCTCTGTCGTTAGTATCTCCCACAAATGTGAGTCTGGGGAGTCGCTCCCCATCATCCACACCTACCTGCAGGGTCCCTCCTGCTGACAGCCTTTGCAGGGGCCATTCCCTCCTTCTCGAATGTTCCCCCCTCTCCCCTCTACTTCCACATACCCCGTTAACTTCTATTTAGTAGGTAAAAACTGGAACAACCCGAATATCTATCAACAGGAGAACGTTTCAATGGTGTCCTCGTGCGATGGGGTGTTCTACCACCACGAAAAAAGCATGGCTCACTACCATGTGTTGCGATGAGCCTGCATCTCGCAGACGTCATGGTCTAAGGAAGAAGCCAGACATGGGAGAGCTCATTCCACGTGCTTCCATTCATACGGAGCTCAGAAAGAAGCAGGAGTCTTCTTGGCAAAACAACCTAGAAGAATGGTTCCTCTTGCGGGGGGGGGGGGGGAGGGGGGGGCAGGGGGGGCGCAAGGAGACTTTGAGGGGCTGGAAATGTTCTATCTTGGTCTCTATGCTGGTTGCATGGCGGTACACACTGGTAATAGGTTCCCCAAGCTGTCTGAGTAAAGGTGCGTCGTCTGTGGAATAACAAAAAATAAAAATAAAACCAGTTCTGGGACGCCTGGGTGGCTCAGTGGGTTAAACCGCTGCTTTCGGCTCAGGTCATGATCTCAGGGTACTGGGATCGAGTCCCACATCAGGCTCTCTGCTCAGCAGGGAGCCTGCTTCCTCCTCTCTCTCTCTGCCTGCCTCTTTGCCTACTTGTAATCTCTCTCTGTCAAATAAATAAATAAAATCTTTAAAAAAATAAATAAATTAATTAAAAAAATAAATAAAACCAATTCTTTTCTCAGAACCCTTTGCCCTGACTAGAACAAACGTCCCCATTAGGAGCCGTCAGAGTCCCGTACAGCTCCCCCTTGGGGCTCTGGCCACTGCTGTAGCAGGTGATGCCAGCAGCCGGCTTCCCTGCTGGACCAGAAGCGTCAGAAGCGTGGCGTGGGAGGTTTCTCTGTCTTGCCAGCGCCTGTTTCTTAACGACCCTCTCTGAGCGTGGGTACTCATCATCATAGCATAAGCCCACTCTCTGACATCAGGAATGTGGGCTTGTGCCTGCAACGTGAGCTCTAAACCCAGAGCAGGGGGAGAATAATCAGATTTGCAACCAATTAATCCTGCAGCCGTCCAGCTGAGCCGAGAAGCCAGGGAAGGCAGGATTCTGAAACAGAACCACCTACGCCTGTCACTCTTCTGAAAATGTCCCACGTTCAAATATCTTTTCCAAAAAAAAAAAAAGAGAGAGAGAGAGAGAGACAAAGAATCTTTTCACCTTGAACGCTCCGTACTTATGATCCTTAAGATCATGCACACGTAATATTTATATAACTGTGTTCATGTGACAGGTGAATACTTGAATGCCGCCTAGTGCATTTAGGGGCAGAGGACGTGCTTGTGTTGAGGAGGAAGAGGAAGATGTGAAGACTCGCCGGGCTTGGTCTGTCTGCAGCTCAACAGTCTGAGAAGAGCCAAGGGAAGGATGGTGACAGCTCACAGTGCCCAGACCTCGGTCCTCCATGCCAACAGGATTTCCGTTGCCATCCAGGCGGCAAAGCCAGGCCAGTGGAGAGGCAGGCTCGGGAGAGAGACAAGTTTTCAAATGATTAAAGAAGTGACATTGCTAGGTAGTGAGCCCCCTGTCCCTGAAGGTCTGCAAGTAAAGACTAAAAGTGTCTCATCAGGGAAGGAGACTATGAGACAGGCAGAGGGTGAGGAGCTAGAAGGAAGGACTCATTGGGGGTCTTGGGGGCTCAGGAATCTTTTTTTTTTTTTTAAGATTTTATTTATTTATTTGACAGATAGAGCTCACAAGTAGGCAGAGAGGCAGGCAGAGAGAGAGAGGAGGAAGCAGGCTCCCCGCCGAGCAGAAAGCCCCATGTGGGTCTTGATCCCAGGACCCTGGGATCATGACCTGAGCTGAAGGCAGAGGCTTTAACCCACTGAGCCACCCAGGCACCCGAGGCTCAGGAATCTTGTATCTACATCCTCCTGAAGCATTTCATTCTCATTGAGGGAATGCCACTCTCCAGGCTGCCCACAACTGTGAGTCTTGGAAGGCAGGAGCCAGGAGGGACCTTCCAAAGTATTGTTTCCGAGCCCCAGATGACAACACACAGGGAATTCGAGATTCTGCCCGGTGTTAGGCTGTTCCCAGGGGCTTGGCTCATGGGTAGGCCAGATAGGTCACACTCTCTCAACGGGAAATATCACAGTTGTGCTGAAGAACGTGGGTGGTGCAGCCTGACCATGGGGCCCCACCTCCTGACCTGGGGGACGAGAATCTCAGAGTCACATCCTGGAACAAGGAGTCAAGGGCAAGGACTTGACTTAGGAGGTGCTGTCGGGAGAGTGGACACATGGGGCAGGGCAGGGAGGAACCAGCGAAGGGTGTGTTATCAAGGCTGTCATCACCCAGTCCCTGGCGCTCGGTCCTGCTGTGGAGCCCTGGGAGACAGCGTGGAGGATGTCTCCAAAGGGAAGGCCAGAGCCAGGGGAGCTCTCCGCCGACCCCACACCCATGAGGGCTAAGAACTATTTCCAGAGCAGTGAATCTGTAACCACCTCCCACTGCCCCACCCCCACCCCGGCCCAGTTGCTTTAACCCACCTGCTCTGGGCAGCAGCTGGAGAAAGCCCTGAGGAGCAGTCTCAGGTGTCCCCAGCCTGTGGCATGAAGAGATGGGTCCTACGGGGGAGGTGGGGGCAGGGCACCAGCAGTGTGCCCCGCTGCCACCTAGTAGCTGTGTGATCTCAGGCCCTTACTCTGCCTCTCGGTGCGCCTACAGCCACGCCTGTCAGGAAGCCTCCCTGACCTCAGTGAAGCGGGAGGGCTGAGAAGTGGCCAACACAGATCAGGCTTGCAGGAATCCGAGGGGTCCACGAAGGAGCCCTGCTACCCCCCATTTCACAGAGGAGGAAACCAAGGTCGGAGTGGCCAGGCCTCCGGGGCACCACCACACTGCAGGGGCAGAAGTGGGCCCGTCTGACCCGGAGTCTATGCTCCCAGGACTCCCATCAGGGGCTGACCCGGCGGTGGATCAAGGCAGCAGCTGGCCTCCGAGAGCACCTCCCTCCTGCTCTCCACTGCCTGCCCCCCCATATCCAGCAGGGTCCCTCATCGCTGACTACAGCACCAACCTGCATCCTTGACCCCCGTCCCCAGAGCCTTCCAGAAGCCCTTGAAGCTCCCCTCGTAACACCAGTGCTGGGCTGGGCTCCCCTCGACGGCCCATGCCAGCTGTAGGCAGGAAGAGGAAGAGACCTGCAGTGGCAGAGAGGGGGGCACTGAGAGCCTGATGAGCTCCCGTCCCACCCAGTCCATCCCCCCATCCAAGAGTCCAGGCTACAGACCCCTCATGCCCCTGTCCCCTCCCATGCCAGCTGGGCTACCATGAGTCTCCCTGGCTGGACTTCGCTCAGAACACTTGGAAGCAAACCTCCAAGAACAGCGAGGCACCGGCCATGGAGCGGGCCGAGCACTTATGCAGAAAGAGGATTACCTCGCGCATTTCTGCTTTCCTTTGCTCGGCCATCGTGCTCTGCCCGTACTATGTGCTGGGCTCGTGGCTCGGCACCACGCCTCTCCTGCGCCCCCCACCAGCACACAGCCCGGAGCACGCGGGCAGGACAGACAGCAGGGCCCCAGAGCCGTCTGGACCACTGGCCCGGGGCGGGGTGGATGAGCGATGTGGCTGGGGTGGAAGATGAGCTGAGAAAATCTGTAGAAGATGCTTGTCCGGCAGGGCAGAGAACCATGAGCTAGCTACCCGTGTTACTATGCTTAGTCACGTGCGAGGAGGCCCAAGCCATCTGCCACGGAGGTAGCCGCGTGGGTGCTTGTGGCCACCGGCGAGGCAGGAGAGCGGAGCGTGGTGGGAACAGGACCCACAGGGGGGAAGTCTCCACGGAAGCATCTGTGAACTCTCTCCAAGGCCAAGAAGGAAGAGTCGTCCACCTCCAGACCTCCCCATCGATACTGGCACAGTCACCCCCTGCCATCCACCCCGCAGAGCGTTTCCTATGTGCCAGGACCCTCTTGAACAACTCAGGGTGCCCCCCACCCCTTCCATGACACCTTCTTGCATTTTACAGAAAGGAAGCGGAGGCCGGAGAGGATCGTTACCTTGGTGAAGGTTGCACAGGCAGCAAACGGCACAACCCCAGTTAAGCTGGACTGCGTGAGAGCTCGGAGCCCCGGGGACCCATGTACCAGTCAGCCGCCCCCTGAGCTCCCACTTTGCTATGACGGAGCCCATCGCTCCCAGAGGTCTGTGCCAGAGCCCCCTTCTTGAGCTGCAGGCTGTGTCAGTCGATGAGTCACCTACTTCCCTCCAAGGAGAAGCAGCTCCCGCCTGGCGAATGCCAGGGTCAAACCACAGACCTCCTTGGCGCATCTTTGCCTGGACCTCCCTGGGCGGGACCTCCAGGGCGGGACCTCAACCATCCGCTTTTCCAGGAGCCCACTCCTCAGGAGGCACAGAGTTTACACACCCAGCTACCTTGATTACCTTGTAGATGGCCTGCTTCCTGGCGACACCACAGAGTAAAATGACCAGAGGAATCCTAGGCCCAGCCTAGGAAGAAGGTAACATGTAGGAGCCCTGGGAGCAGGCAGCCTGCCATCCGGAGGCCCAGGGTGCAGGCCTTGCCCGAACGAGCCACTGACTCAATGCCTGTGGACTTAGTAAAGAACCAAGGGAGGAATGTAAGTTTTAGCAGCAACCTGGGTCTTTGGTGGCACTCAGATCTGGGTAAGAGTTTCACCTCTGGCTCTTGAGCAGGTCACTTTCCTTCCCTGAGCCTCGGGCTCCCCACCTGACCTCTCAGGGGTTGTGCATGCAAATCAGGTACACAGGGCAGCTGTTCCCCCCACCCCCGCCCAGCTTCCCGGAGGCCACCGACTCCTACACCCTTCCCCAGAGGACACCCTGGGGCTCCAGGAGCCATTTCTCCCTACAGGCAGAGCCAGGCGTGCCTGGGAGCTACCTTGCCTCCATCCTTTGCCCCAGTGACCCTCAACTAATGACCGATTAGTGCAGAAGTCTGAAAGCCCAGCTCCCCTGCCCTGAGGGGACTTTCTCTCAGGCTGGAGCTTCTGAACAAACCACTTACACACAAATATTTGTCTCTGGGCCTCGCTTCCAGAATCAGCCTAAGATTCATGCACCTTCCCCCACCCCACCCCACAGAGCGTGGGACCACCTGACCTTACCATGTAATAGAACCTTTCCTTATCTCGGCAAGCACCTGCAGTTAATAGGTTCTCATGTTCCTAAGGAAAGGCCTGTGCCCGCTTCCCAATAGTACACTGCATGTCTATGAGGAAGGAGGAGAACCAGAAACATTAGCAAAGCCCCTGTTTTTAAAGCATTTTGTTTCAGAAATCAAACTGACTTGTTTTTACCAATTGTAAGCATCAGAGGTTCTTATTCCTCAGTATCCCAAATAAGGTAAAAGAAATCTGGGATTGGATGTTGAGCAAGAGCCTGCCCAAAGTGACCAGGTGAGCAGCCAAAAGACTCTATTTCCCATTTCCAAGCAAATAAAGGTGGCTGATGAGATATAAGCAGAAGTTGCTGGGCAGGTCTTCTAGGAAAACACCCAAAAAGCCAGTGTGTGCTCTTTTTGTTTTCTTCCTTCTTCTTCTGGAATACGTACCTGAATATGTACATAGTCATACCTGGAATATGTACGTGATGGCTGGCACTCCTGTGGCCATTTTATGACCTTGAGGATGGAATCAAGCGCTAAATATAATAGAGCAGGAAGACAGAAGCACTGTGGGTTCCTTGATACTCTAGAACTACGCTATCTATGAGGGACTTCCTGACTTTTGTGACCTGTAAAAATAAACCTCTATTTCAGCTAAGCTGCTATTTTCCAGGTCTGTCAGTTGCAGTCGGTACCATTTCTAACCAACATAGGTGTAACCCAGGTCTACAAGTTTTGGGTCCTAAGTGTAACAACAGGATTCTCTCTTCCCAGCCTCTCCCTCAACGGGACCATCTGGTCCTGCTCACAGATACTTGACTGCAAGGAGCAGGTAACCCTCTCACATTACCGAGAAAACAACACTAGCTTTGGGGCCCAGATCTACTTAGGACAATTGGAGGGTTTCCAGCTTCTGGCATAGGACCAGAGTCGGGACAGGTAACACCTGGGTACTTCCTAGTATTGCAGAGAATAAGGACTCTTGGATCAAAGGGAAAGTCACATATGACATTTCCATAACCTGATACATATTGCCAAACCACCCACGGAAAACACTGCGCCAATTTATACTCTCGCCCATAGGGCTCTTTCCCCACATTCATGGTGATACGGAATATTCACTTTTAAAAGGGCCAAGTGGTACCTTGCCATTTTGCTTCCCACCTCTTTGATGGAGGATTGCGTGTCTGACATTATGCGGATGGCTGCTGGCGCTTCTGCACGTGGCCTTTTTGTTCTTTTCCAAACTGCTGTGTGTTTGCTTTCTTCTTGCTGATTTGGAAGGTCTTTTTACATGATGGATTTTAACCCTTCATCATGGGTGATAGGTTGTAAATAGTTTCTCAGCTGATCATTTTACTTTCAGCCCTGTGGAGGGGGATTTGGGTGTTTGTTTTGCTTGGTGTTGGTATTTGGAAGATTTTCATGTTCATGTAATCAGATCTGTCATTCTTTTCCTTTGTCGTTTCTGGTTTCTATGTCAGGAATTCCCCCTCTTAGGCTCCGCTGCTTGGCCTTCCTTTTCAGACTGACCTGCCATTCTCTCTAGATTTGACTCTCCTTCTGTCCCGCTCTCTCTGGTCCTTCATGTAAACCCAAGTGGCCACCCCCTACCACTGACTCCTTAAGAGCAAACTCCAAGTACCCCTTTGCCTTGCTCACGACCCCATCCAGAACCCCCACCTCCACTCCTCTCCCCATCCACTTCCCTGACCCACCTTGAGGTCTCCCTCTCACTTTCCTCCTTTCTGAAACCTCAGGAATGTGGCCCGGTGGTACCTCTTTGATCTGACAGCAACATCTTTCTTAAGTCCAATCAACACAGCTGCTTTTCACCATCCCTTGCCAAGTGGGGGCACACTCCCAGCTCAGCCCCCGCCCCCATCCCAGGTCAGCATACAAAGTCATCATTTCTACCAGGAGGGAATCAGCCAGTCATCCTGATGATTCTGCAATCATCCAGGTGATTCTGGAATGATCTAGAATCATCTGTGGCTTCCCCCAGCTCTGCTTCTGCTTGGGCCTCTTTCTTGTCCTCTCACACCAAACTCCCTCATGTCTATCCCTGTGGCCTAAACCAGTAGCAGCTCCGCACTGGCCTGTCCACTGCCCACCAGTGGGCATTTCACCTACAGACTGTTGGTCATAGGCTAGTGCAGCCCTCAGAGACCAGGAGTCCAGAGAAGGACACCACACAGCCTTGCACAGCAGACTCTGTCATTCTGTTATAAACAAACATGCCATTAGGAGGCCACTGTCCTTGCCTCCTGGCCAGCAGCAGGAAGAGTAGGGGACAGGAATGGCTTTGAAAATATCTCCACAGAGGGAGCTGCTATAGGGGGAAAAAGTCACTGTCAACAAACCCCATCCTGCCCAGCGGGCTTCGAGGGGGCCACACTCTGCCCCGGCCCGCATCCTGGGTCTCCATCCCTCACAGCCTCCTTGTTATTCCTGGCTCCCCCAACTGGGACTCGCAGGATGTCCGTGCCAGGGAGGCCCGCGTGGCCGGGAGCAGATGTTTCCCTCTGTGCCCTCCATGGGCTCAGGAAGACCCCGCCCTGCAGGTGGCAGGAAGAGGACCCCTGTGGTTGGGGCAGGTCTGGTTCTGACTTTCCATTCCTGTTTTCATTGGCAAAGGGCTCCAGCTAATGGGACCGGGGAACTCCGCTCTCAGGTGACCCGGCCGGCGACTGGTTCCTAGCCGCTTTGCAGTCTGCTCAGGTCAGCACACATGTACTGAATGCCTACTGTATGGTCCTGTCTGCCTGCGACAGTGCGCCGGGTGCCTCCCGTGTGTGAGGCTCTCTTCTGTGTGCTGGGGACGCAGCCTTGAGCAAAGGTGTCATTTCGTGTCCTCTGAGAAGCCGGCAGCAAGAGTTAGAAATTCAAGAAACGTTTGGAGGCGGGGGTGGAGGGGTTGGGGGGTGCTTGTAATGCGTGGAGAGGGAGCATGCGCAAGAAAGAGAGGCTCCGGCGCGCAAAGGATGCAGGCGGCAGGATCCGCAGGGAACCTTGGCCAGGGTGCCGGGTGTTCCAGATCAAGGCCTGTAGGAGTGGAGGTTCCTTAAAGTGCCCGGGCTGGAGGCTGTCAGCTTCTGTCCGGAGGAGCGATTGCAGTGGCACGCCCCGACGGCGGCCACAGCAAGGTGGGATGCTGCTGACACCCTGTTGGGCGATGCAGGGGACGGCCGATCCACCGAGCAGCAACCGCAAGCCATTTCCTGGAGAAAGGCCCAGAGACAGTGTCTTAAAGGAAGGAAACGTGCCTCTTCTTCTCTGCTCTCTTCTCCCTGTGGCCAAGGACATGGACATGGTGGTAAGCCATCCTGAGCCAAGGGCAGGAGGAGTGCCCCAGGGATGGCCTAAGAGGAGCCTGGGATCCTGAAGAACGGCGAAGAGCAGAGTCACCACGTCAGCCCGGCACAGCCTGCCTCCAGACTGGATGTGGGAGACGCCGGGGTCCCGCCTGTCCAAGTCCCTGCTGTCACATGCAGCTCAGAGTACACCCTCAATGCCAGGTTCCATTCTTTCTGTTCACAGTAAGACTGTCTGACAAATAGTGCCGGGAAAAAGATTTCATCAGCCCGAAAGCCCCAGCCCTCAGCACAGAGCTTAGCTGGGACCACGGGGGTGGGGAAGTGAGGCGGGGGTGGGGAAGTGAGGCGGGGGAGGACCTCCTTGGGGGCACACAGCAACTTTTCCCCTGGTAAAATACACATAGCACAAAATTTACCATTTTAGCCATTTTAAGTGTATAGCTCAAATGGCATTCAGGATCCTCTCCACCAGCCATCCCCAGAACGTTTTCATCTTTCAAAAGGGAAACTTTGTATCTATTCCACACTAACTGCCCCTGCCCCTCGCCCTCCCCCCAGTTCTAGTCCAACTTTCTGTCTCTAGGAGTCTGATGACTCTGGGTACCTCATGTCAATGGAATCATACAGTATTTCTTCTTCTGCGCCTGGCTTATTTTACTTGGCAGAAAGTCCTCAAGGTTCACCCATGTTGTAACATGCATCACAATTTCCTTCCTTTAAAAACAAAACAAAACAACAAAAAAAAAACTTTTTAAAGATTTTATTTTTAAGTAACCTCCACACCCAACATGGGGCATGAACCTACAACCCCCAGATCAAGAGTCACAGGCTCCGCAGACCAGCCCAGCCAGGCGTCCCAGAATTTCCATCCTTTTTAAAGCTAAATATATTTCATTGCATGGACAGATCACATGTTGTCTGTCCATTTGTCTATCCAGGACACTTGGTGGTGTCTTTCTTTGGCTAAGGTGCATAATGCTGCTATGAACTTGGGAATACGGATACCCATTCGAGTCCCTGCTTTTAATTCTTTTTAATTCTGCTTTTAATTTCTTTTTTATGTACCTGGAAGTGGAATTACTGGAGAGCAGGTTAATTGCACAGGTGACTTCTTCACAATTCTTCGACATGACATCCCAGCGTGATAGCTCTAAGACTAAACTGAAAAGATGGGGCACCTGGGTGGTCCGGTCAGTTGAACATCTGACCCTTGATCTCACCTCAGGTCATGATGTCATGGTTGTGAGTTCGAGCCCTGCCTTAGGCTCTGCACTGGGTATGGATCCTACTTAATACTAATACTAATACTAATACTAATAAATTGAAAAAAACAACAATACTGGGGAAATGCTGGGAGCAAGGCCGTTAGTCAAGGGCAGCTCCTTTACAATGCGCTCACTTTCATCTACCAATAGGGGCAGACCCTCACCCCAGCCCTACGTGCCTCCCCCCGCCCATGACCCAACCCTCACAGATTACGGGACAGTGCCCGGTCCTCTCTGCCCAGTTTGTCAGGCAGTGTGCCCACCCCGCACAACGGCTGATGTCATCTGGGGCCCAACAGTGAAACGACACCTGTTGTTCCAGAGCCTTGCTCCGCTCTGCCCAGCCTTGGGGCATTTACAGGGTTGGCACAGGTGAATGACCACAGGTGACTTGCTTCACCCTCTGACTTTGGAACATAAACCCACAGTGGGAGTCCCTGTGTGGGGGATGTTTTCCAGAAGAGTGGTGCCCTTCCTCCTAATTTCAACCCTTATCACTCAAAAACAAACAGAACGAAACACAAACAGAAGCTACATGTCCCCGCCACCCAGCCTGCACCCACCGGGGAAGGGAGTGCTGCTTTCCTCCTTGCTGTGCTCCCACTGAGTTCCCAGCTCCTGCTTGGTTAGCATTTGCAGATCTTCTGTATCCTCCAAGGACACCTCCTCCTGAATGTGCCTGGAAACTTCTCAGCTTGGGGGTGCTCCTGCAGCAGTCTCCGAAGCACCTTCTGTTCTCACACACCGACTGGCCATTGTCAGGAGCCTGTGGATGGACAGACGGAAGTGTCTGAAATGCAAATTCCCAGGCCTCACCCCAGAACTGCTGATGCAGAAACCCTGGGACTGAGCCAGCGATCTGTTGCACTGACCTCGATAGTTCCAGCTCTGACCTCTCCGGGCTACCGGAAAGCTGCAGGGGACTGGCGCTCAAGGCTGGGCAGCCCCAGGCTCTGATGGGTCCCACATTCTAACTCTTCTTGTTGATATTGAGGGACAACTTAGAGCAAAGTGCACCAACGTAGCTGGACCACTCTTCAGCCACACCCTCGGTGGAGATACAGACAGTTTCCAGCGAGGCTAGGAAGGCTCCCTTGTGCCTCCTCCCAGTCAACAATGCCCCCTCCTCCAAGGAGACCTCTGCCCTGAGCCCCTCACCACTGATGGGTTTTGCTTGCCTGGGGGAACTTCATGTAAGGGGAACCATGCAGTTTGTGCTCTTTCTGGGTCTGGATTCTCTGGTCCTACTTAGTGCAATTTGTCTAAGGAGTGGCATGCAAGAAGAGTTTTCTTCTCTTCGCACATCTGCCATGGTATGAACCCACCACACTTTATCAAGTTAGCTGTGGGAGAACATTCCTTTCCAGTGTTTAGAGAATGCAGTAGCTCCTGGAGTGAACTTAAGCACTTGCTTCTCCTGAGTGCCAGACCCCTTCCAGAGCTTTCTGACTCCTGCTAAGCTAAGGGTGAGGCGTTTTCCTCTATCTCTGGGCCCTGCTGTGTAGCCTTTACTTGGAGCCCAGCGGAGGGAGCTGTTCTGCCAGCTCAGCTGGGAGTTGGTTAGTCCTGTCTGCTGGGGCCAAGCCAGGACAGAGCTCTGGGTGCTGTGACCCAGAAGGCCTCAGGCATGTGGTTTTAGTGGGCTGGGTACTGAGGCTGATGGCATTCTGTTGCCATCATCTCCTGGGGGCTGGGGCCCTGGCGTGGGGACCTCCTGTTCTGCTCACAGCAGAGTAAAGAATGCTTTCTCCCATGACAGTGTGCGGACCCCCCCCCCGCCCATGGTTTTCAAACCTGGGGAAAGTTTCTAAAACATTGCATAGCTGGCTGATTTTCAAGCAGAGGTAGGCAGAGGTTTGTGTGAAACAGTGAGTGGAGCTGTCTTTGTGCCAACAGGAGGGTCATCCTGGAGGTCAGATGATGGAGGACAGAGGTAGGGCCAAGACACAACTTCAAGTTCCAGGCCAAGTTCCAGAGGCCGGGAGGTGAACAGCTCCAACCGGGCCGTCAGAGTGGGTGTGGCCTCTTCAAGCCTCCCCAACTTGGAATTCTGCTTCTAGCTCAAGCTTCCCCGGCTCCTCCACACCAGAGAGGTCCCCAGGAATCCAGGAAGGAGAGGCAGGTTGAGAAAGAGGGAATGAGTGGCACCAGGGCCCCGCCCCCACTGACTCACCGGAAGGGAATGGAAACAGGGCGTGGGCTGAAGCTGCCAGGGCCCAGTCTCGCCCTCTTAGGGCCTCACCTGGCTCAGAGGTGAGTCCCACCTGCCAAACCCTGGGAAGGCTCTCTCTTTGGGGGTAAAAGTCCCTGCTGCCTCCACCCAGGGAGGGTGGAGGGGAGCTGGGAGAGCAGGAAGAAATTGGGTTAACGATCAGTCAGGACTCTCTGGCCCAAGCCTGGGGTGCTGGGAGGCATCTCTCAAAGGAAGTTGCGAAATCTTCCTTGGGACTAATTTGGGTTTTGGTTTGGGGCCAACCAGCCTATCTTTATGGCTCTGAGAATGTTTTCAAGTAGTAGACATTCCTTCCAAGACATTGCTCAGCGAACACGAAACTCCTCAGCCCCTCACCCCTCCCCCTTCCCTGGGTCAGCCGGCTCAGCCACACTGACAAGGTTTCGAATTTGAAAAGGAAGTGATTGGCAGCAAAGAAGACAAAGGGCTGATTTCCTTCATATACAAATAATGGGGGCATCTGTGGAGTGCTCCGTACAGGAGGGCAGCCGTTCTGAACACTTTGTGTGCAAATAACCCCTTTCCCAGAGGATGACGCTGAGGCACGCTGAGGCTAAGCGGCCCGCTGAGGCTAAGCGGCCCAGCCATCCAGCAGAACGAGAACTTGACCCAGGCAGGACAAGGACAGAGAGAGAAAGAGCAAAGGATACAAACGGAGGATGCCCAGAAGGGAAAAAAACAAAAACAAACTATATTCACAATCAAAGAAATCAACGCTATCCATTGGGGATGTCTTCAATTGGTAAACGTTGTAATGATTTATAATACTTCCGAGCTTGCCAGAATAGTGTTGAGCAGGTGCCCCGCTGCTGGTGGGCGTGTCCATTTGTACAACCTTTCGGGAATGCTGGATGGCTGTTTGGCAGGACCTACCAAATGCCTTTAAAGGCCAGCAGTTCCCCCTCCCCCCAACCCCCTACCCCTCGGTCCAGCTGTTCTCCCTCCCGTGAATCTTCCTGAAGAGACTGATCAGAGGCACAGCAGACAGGAACATATAAAGCTGTCCAGGGGCGCCTGGCTGGCTCAGTCACAAGAGCATGCATCTCTTGATTTTAGGGTCCTGAGTTTGAGCCCCATGTGGGGTGTAGAGGTTACTTAAATAAATTAAAACTTAAAACAATTCAGGGCACTATTCACACTGGTGGGAAGGGAGAAAAAATATGCAAACTCCAACAAAGGAGAATAACTAAAGAGATTATGGACAGATTTGCTAAGGAGTGATTTTTTTTAAATTTTATTTATTTGAGAGAGAGGGAGAGAGATCACAAGTAGGCAGAGAGGCAGGCAGAGAGAGAGGGGGGAGAAAGCAGGCTCCCTGCAGAGCAGAGAGCCCAATGCAGGGCTCGATCCCAGGATCCCGGGATCATGATCTGAGCCGAAGGCAGAGGCTTTAACCCACTGAGCCACCCAGGTGCCCCCAAGGAGTGATTTTTTAAACCTGTTGTAATGACACACAAAAACGGCAGGATATAAGACTATTTTTTTTAAAGATTAAAAAAAAAGATTTTATTTATTTATTTGACAGACATTGATCACAAGCAGGCAGAGAGGCAGGCAGAGGAGTGCAGGGAAGCAGGCTCCCCGCTGAGCAGAGAGCCCATGTGGGGCTTGATCCCAGGACCCTGAGATCATGACCTGAGCCGAAGGCAGAGGCTTAACCCACTGAGCCACCCAGGTGCCCTTTTTTAAAAAATATTTTATTCATTTATTTGACAGAGAGAGACACAGTGAAAGAGAGAACACAAGCAGAGGGAGTGAGATAAGGAGAAGCAGGCTCCCCACTGAGTAAGGAGCCTGATGCAGGGATCAAATCCAGGACCCCAAGATCATGACCTGAGCTGAAGGCAGACACTTAATGACTGAGCCACCCAGGCACCCTTATAAACTGTATTTTGAAAGAAGGTGACATGCTTGCCAGTGAGCTCATTGAGGAGTCTTGAACTACAGCTGACCCTCGAACAAAATGGATTTAAACTGTGCAGGTCCACTTATTTTCAGATTTTTAAGATTTTATTTATTTATTTGACAGATAGAGATCACAAGTAGACAGAGAGGCAGACAGAAAGAGAGAGGAGGAAGCAGGCTCCTTGCTGAGCAGAAAGCCCAATGCTGGGCTCAATCCCAGGACCCTGGGATCATGATCTGAGCGGAGGGCAGAGGCTTTAATCCACTGAGCCAGCCAGTAACTCAGGCGCCCCTATTTTCAGATTTTTTTTAAAAAAATATTTTATTTATTTTATTTGACAGACAGAGATCACAAGTAGACAGAGAGGCAGGCAGAGAGAGAAGGGGAAGCAGGCTCCCCGCTGAGCAGAGAGCCTGATGTGGGGCTCGATCCCAGGACCCTGAGATCATGACCTGAGCTGAAGGCAGAAGCTTAACCCACTGAGCCACCCAGGTGCCCCTATTTTCAGATTTTTAAAAAATAAATCCAGCACAGCACTGTAAATGTATTTTCTCCTGCAGGGTTTCAGGAGACCACACTGTTGTCTTCAGCTGAATGTGAAATGCATCCCAAACTCAGAGAAATGGCTGTATAAACAGAGACCGGGGGAGAGATAGAGCCGAGAGCACAGGAACCAAGGGAGACGAGACGAGAGCTGCAGTGTCTAGATGGTAGGGTGCGTGGGAGTTCTCTGCATAATTCTCACAGCCGCTCTGGGTGTTTGCAAGGGGCCATCATAGAATGTTGGGGAGAGTGGCAAGTTATTTCATCTTTCTGTTGTCTGTGTCTGTGTCTTTAAAACCAAGAACCAAGACAAAGAACACAAGTTACTTTGTTTTTTATGTTTATATTCAATGCTCAGGAATTCCCAGTGCTAAGAGGTGGCGGCCCAGGGGACCTGCCCCTAAGCAAGGGACGAACAGGCTGTCCTTGCGGGAGGGTGCAGAGCTCTGGCAAGCTTAGGGCTGGCCTCCGCAGGCAGAAACACTGAGGGTTCCTCAGGAGGAGCCCCTTACAGGAGGAACGGCTCCTGCCTTTGTCCCTCAGTCCCTTTTCCAGATGCCCATGTCACTTCTTAGCGAGCTGCCACTCAACTTGCAAGGCACCCCTTTGGGGTCCTTAGTGCTCCCCATTCCTTCTTCTACTTCCTGCCCTGCACTCCCAGAAGAGAGTCTGGTCAGGGATGGTGGGACTTGTGGAGAAGAAAAGAGCAGAAAGGGAGAGGAGGATCGTGTGGACATATCTGTGCAGCAGAGGAGGGAGATGCAGCTCCTGGCCAGAGCTCTGGGCCTCAACTGCCTGGTTCCTGAGACAGGGGTCAGGCCCCTCCCTCTTCCTGTCTTATAGCAAGGCAGTACCAGTACGGAGTCCAACAGGTGAATGCAAATCCCAGTCTCACCGCTCCCTTGTGAGCCTGGACAAGCATTTTCTCCTTTCTGAGCTTTTATGGACTCATCTGGAAAATGGGGCTGTCCTGAGCCGTGAAGGAGAAAACCCACAACAGAGGTGTGCTGTGGCTTCTGCAGAGGGCTCCATAGTCAATCACTGACCTTCTACTCATCCGAAGTCTCCTATGTGGCCGCGATGCTTCTAGACAGAGAAACAGCGGGGAACAACAAACACTCTTTTGCAGTTTACAATCCGGTGATTTTTATTATCAGTTCATGTGGTCAAAAGCCCTTGACTTATTCAGAGGTTCTGGGGTTGAATATAAGACCCTGGACGTAGAAAAGCAGTGTAATCAGTGGAAAGGGCAAGGAGTGTCTGTTCAGATCCTGTCAGGTGCCGGAGCCTGGGTGCCTTCTCACAGGGACGCTCAGGGGAAAAGGATCCCAGATTCCTTCTAGGAGCCACACAACAGGGCCTCCAGGAGAATGAGAGGGTCAAGTGCAGGACAACGCTATCCTCTTGTCCCTTTGGGAGCTAGTGTCCCTTTAGGGCCCCTGCCAAAACACAATGACATATTTCTGGATTTCTCTGCCTCTCCCTAGGGCCCTCCACTTCCTCTGAGGTGGCCTTGGTTCTTCCAGCCTGGCAGACAGAAGGGCAGAGAGTGCTCCTTCATCCAATGGGGAGGGTTCCTCAGGCAGAACTCTGAGGCCAGAGTGTCTAGAGGTTGCTGGTGGCCTCTGGCTGCTCTGTCTATGGACCCCACCCATGGCCTGGGCATATGCTATGTGAAATTTTGCACAAGAAAGATCTTTAACCACAGTGTGTTAAGACCACTGTCTCCAGGCCCTGTCTTCCCTTTCACTCTTGCCCTGGCACAGGGTGGTGTTAATGTGGCCCCAGGCATTGGAGAACTACGGATACCACAGGGAGACAAGCTGGAGCTAGGGTTTCTTTGGGCCGAGTGGGTTATACTGACACAGTCCACAGGTGCTTCCTTGTATAGGTAAGTTGTTTCTAGCCATCTCAGTGTGGGTGGGATCGGTTTCCAGGAATCCTCCTTCCTCCCAGGGCAGACTCACCTGCCAGGTGTCAGTACAAGGAGGTTAAGGACCAAGGATGGAATCCTGTGGTTCCAGGTGGCACGTGGGTTAGGGATGAAAAGCAGGCTTGAAATGTAAGAAGTCTCACTCGTCAAGTATGCAAAATGTACCCGCAGTCTGTCTGCTCTGTCCCACACCCTGCCCGTGGTACCTGGGAAACCGGAAGGCCAGAGCTCGCTGCAGTGGGGCTGGGGGCACCTTTCCCAGTGGGGGGCTCCCTTCCCACCTCTGCCAACGTGGCTGATCCCAGAGGCTCTGCCTACCTTGAATGTCCTATTTCTCATCCTCGGATGAGATGTGTGTGTTGTTGTTGTTTTTAAAGATTTTTTAATTTATTTGACAGAGAGGGATCCCAAGTAGGCAGAGAGGCAGGCAGAGACAGAGAAGAAGAAGCAGGCTTCCCGCCGAGCAGAGAGCCCCGTGTAGGTCTTGATCCCAGGACTCTGGGATCATGACCTGAGCAGAAGGCAGAGGCTTAACACCCCAAGCCACCCAGGTGCCCCGGGATGTGTGTTTTTGAAGGAAAGACTGCAAAGTAGAGAATGCTTTGGAAAAGTATGTGATCTTTCCCTATTTGCCTGTTTTGAAAAAGCAGATTTCTCTTGCACGTGGAACTTTCACACTCACCACACCCCGCTGATTTCGATTTAATAGGGGGTATGAGTTTGGCAGTGGAGATGGACTTCAAAACAAAGACTTCGAAGCCACTTGCACTTCCTACACAGGACCTGGGACAAGTTGCTGAGCTCTGGGAGCCTCAGTTCCCCCAGCCTGTAAAACGGGAATAATCATGATACCTATGTCATAAGGCTTATTGTGGGGACTGGACGGGGTAATGCGTGCACAGTACTCAAATCCAGGCCTGATACATAGACACTGTTCAATACCATTAGCTGATTTTTGCTAATATTATTTTTTAGTAATTTTTTTATATTATTCCCAACACCACTGTAAGGAGAGAGCTAGCACATTATAAGCCCTCTGCATGTGAGGTAAGACAGGGAAAAAATAAGGCCATGTGAAGAGAGGAGTGTCTTAATCACAGTTCCCAGAATCAGGTCCTGATTTAGGTGACAACACTGTACGCAGGAGGCAGATCCCGGGAGACTGGTAAAGGAAGGGGGGAACGCAGACAGAGGAGGCAAAAAAACCAGGTAAGGCTGCGAGGCTGGGGAGAGATCTCCCCAGGGCAGCTCCCCCATGACCCCTCAGGGGACTGAGCCATGCATTCCAACGTATCTCGACCTGAGCTAAGATGTTAGGCTTTCAGGCTCCCCAATGTGTTAGTCACCAACGAAGGGCCATCCCGGGTTAGGGACACTTCCAGCTCTCCTCAAGAAGGGAAAAATAGCTCCAGTCCTTTGAAAACAGGCCCCTTTGAAGAATATCAGGCATGGACAGTTAGAAGCCAAAACACACTCAGTCCAGGGCAGAGGTGCCCTGGAAATAGCACCTATTTTGAGATGGGACCAGGGCATAGCACAGAAACAGGAGCTGCTCCAGGACAGAAGTGTAGATCTGGAATTCAGAGATAGTGAACAGGCTTCAAAAGAGATGCGCGTGTTCATTCACAATACTCCGTCCTTGAATCCTGTTCTTCTCACTGAATAGCTTGTCCAGGAGTTCAACCCAGAGTGTAGACCACTGCCCTGTTCTCTTTTTAACAGCCGCAGTGTTCATGGAGTGGATATATTATCATGGAGCTCACTGTCTTCTATTGACGGGTATGTACGTTGTTTCCAATCTCCTGCTATTACCAAAACAAAACAAAACAAAACAAAAAATACTACGGTATAATATCCTTGCGGTAGTATCATCTGTACATATGCAAATGTTCTTGCAGGGTAAGTTCCTAGGAGGGCGTTTTCAGGGCAAAAGGCACGTGCACTTTAAAATTTTTGATAGTAGCTGTACCAGTTTACACTCCCACCAGTAATGTGTGAGAGGACTTGTCTCCCACACCCACGCCAACACAGTATTATTGAAGCTTTGGGTCATTGCCAATCTGATACACGAAAAATGGCATTGGGCCGTAGTTTCAATTTGCACTTCTATTTTGAATAAGACTAAACATCTTTTCATAAGTTGAAGAGTCATTCGTGTCTCCTGTTCCATGGACTGTTCGTTCATATTCTTGTTCATTTCCCTATTGCAGTTTTATTTGTCTTATTGACTTACTGGAACTCTTTACATATTCAGGAAATTTGAGTCTTGAGAAACATGACTCAAAGGTGGAAGCAGAAGTATATTCATCCCAAAGGCTGCCCATGAATTCTGTTACCTAAATCTCATGGCCTTTCCAAAGCTCTTTCCAATGTCTGGTTCTACACTTACTTCTGTGTGTTAGTTCATATTCTCTCAACACATTCTTTGCTTGTTTTGCTTCAGCTTAACTTACCAGAGTGGATTTCAGTGGTTTAAGGAAAACTGATGTATATTCCCTCCCTTACCAGATCAGGGTTCCAGGGAGAAGAGTGTGAGTTGTGGTCTCCTTCCTCTACCCAGGACTGTCTGCCTTCTATGCAGCATGTCTCACTACCAGGTCCAAGGTTACGGGGGACCCCAGCAAGCATTTTCAGGCTCCTCTACCCTGTCCTTACGTCTAGGTCACGGTCCCGATCTTTTCATTTGGAAGATGATAGAACTAATTGATCTAAAGAGAGCTATCCCGAGCTTTTCCAGTCCTGGGAATACGAACAGATCTCCCTTGACAATTATGTCTCTGGACTGTCACCTTCGTAGACAGAGACATGGCTCAGAGCAGACGGTCACCAGGTTGTGCTCTGAGTTAGGGGCACCCACCAGCCCGGAACATTCATTCTGGATTGTTGTTGAGTGTTTGTTCATCCTGTCGGCAAACATTCCTGAACGGCTGGGTACCGTGGCACGCAGACAGGGCCGTTCAACCAGGGGACACCAAACCCCATCTGAAGTACGGGGGACAGAGAGGCCATAGGGAGAGCGTCCCAGTGTAAGGGGGTGTTTGGTCAGGAGACTGTTCCCTGAGCCAGACCGGGGAAGAACCGAAACCACAGGGAAAAGTGGATGCGAGGCAGTGGGAATGGCATGCAAAAGGCCTTGAAGCAGGAGGAGGCCGCCAAGGAGCAGGAAACTGCTGGAAGGCAGCCTGGCTGGAAGCAAGAGCAGGAGGGGAGTCAGGCTGTGAGGCTGAACTCGGGTGGGATCCAAGTCTCCTGAGGCTTGGGTCACGGCTGGCTGCGCGGACCATGGAGACGAGATTTCATTCTGAGAATTACCTGGGATACCTGGGTGTCCATTCAGGTTTTACCTGCTTGATGTTGTCATCATGAGGGATGACGGGAAGAGGGGGGACTTGTAGGAAATTCCACTCCTCAGATGGCTTCAGAAAGGCTCTTAAAAAAAATTGTAGCAGAAGCTGTCATCGAACCCCATCCCAGGTTGCACCCAAGAAGTGCGTTCTCAGTGACACACTGCACCCCCGGGGAGCCTCAGAATGGAGCTTATCATCCCCAGCCCCGGAGCAGCCAACGCCGGGGTTGGGGGGGGGGAATCGGTGGGTCAGCACCCACCTGGCTGGCCATGGGACTGGGCTCACTCTGGGGAGCTCTGCAGGGCAGGGAGCCCCAGGTGCCCACAGGGGAGGCCTGTCCACCAAGGTGCCCATCTGGGCTCTCCTCCCCACCACCCCCCATCTCACCTCACCACGCATCTATGGGGGTTTTCTGGATCACCCTCACACAGGCCACCTGCACTCAGAATCTTGTCTTGGGGTGGGGGACCTAAGGCAGAGCTCTTGCAAGAGATCTAATGCTGTCCTATTCCCACACCCCACGGGGTGTGACTTGGGATTCCCACCCTGTAAATTCCACAAGTGGCTGGGGACCCATCCTTACCACTGAACTCATTGTTGAGTGCAAGCAGAGCACCTACAAGTGGGAGGCTCATGCAGAGAAGGCCAGGGAGCCAGAGGGACTGAGGCCAGGGAGAGACTGGGCCAGCTCTCCTGGGCCCAGAGTCCAAAACCTTTTACCAGGTAACTGGGCCAAAGGTGTCAACATGGGTCGCTTTGTAGGGCTCCATGCTGTCCACAGCAATCCTGCTAAACTGGCTGGGGAACCTGTCTGGCTGGGTGCAAGGCCCCTGGGACCCTGGTCCACCCATTCGGGGCAGGTGGCTCAGACAGGGCCATGGAGGCATTCTCGGTTCCAGGCCCCTCCCTGGACAGGGCCCACTCCAGATCTGCCCTAGTGCCACACCCTGGTTCAGTCGTTAGCTCTTCTAAAAACCAGGAAGGGACTCCAGAATCTGATTTTCCTCCTTGAACACTTCCAGCGTTCCGTGTCCAGCCAGGCCAGAGCTGATGATACAGCGACAGGCAATGTGGCTCTCCTGCCTAATTGGATGGGACTTTTGGCTTAGTCTGGGGGCCAGGCGTGAAGCCCATGTTCCCATCTTCAAAGCCTTGAGGTCTGGGCAGGGAACAAGCAGCGGGAAGCTCTGAGGGCCTAGGGCAGAGAGGCAGGTTGAGGGGGTAGATGGGGAAGGTGGCTCAGAGAGGGTGGCCTGCCAATACTAGTTCCAGCAGGGGACAGCAAGTGCAAAGGTCCCGAGGCAGGAAAGAGCAGACACTTTGAAACTCCAAAAGGGAGGCTGGCAGGGGAGAAAAACAGGGCAGGAGAAGGAAGCAGGGCCACATTGTAGGGCCAAGAAGCCACGGGTGACAAGTGACTTCTGGGTGTGTGGCCAGAACTAAATTTCTGTTTCTAATAGACTCCTATGCAGGCAGGACTTGGGAGCCGAACAAGATGAAGGTAGCCTGGTAGCCGGGCTGTACCCCTTTTCACCCCCCATTGCTGCCCTATTTACACTTGAGGAAAGGGGTCTCAAAGAGGGGAAAGAGATGGCCTGAGGCTCCCCAAACAGCTGACCCCACAGTGTGCTTCTCACCATCCCACACACCTCGAAGTGGCTGCTGTGGTACCCTTCCTGTCAATGAGAATGTCTGGTCCCTCTGAGAAGGAAGATTGGAAGAGAAGGTAGGAGGAAAATGGAAGGAAGGAGAAGGATTTATCCCCACTTGCCTGGTGGTCCCGGTTCAGGGGCACAAGGCCTGTGGCCTTGTCTCACTACCCTGTGTTCTCACAGGTTTGGGTTTGTTTAACATACTCATCTCCCTGGTCAGGAAGCAAGGACCCTGAACCGTGCACCAGAATTAAGAGGCAAGTGAAGGAATAAAGTCAGATCTCACCTTCCTCCGCTTATCGGCTCCGTTGGGCCCCAACTCCACCCACGAGGCCCAGTGTGATCTGACCTTGGATCTGACACCCACTGCGCTGACCTCACCTCCTCCTGCTTAACCCCTCTGGTCTTCAGGTTCCTAAACTGGAAGGAGTTCCTCCGAGATCCCTTCAGCAAGAAAGGGTAAGCCCAGCCTGCTGGCTCCTCGCCCAGGGCTCAGTCGACTCCAGCTGGTGCTTCCCACCGAAACCCCATCACCAGCAGCCTCCAATGCTAAGACTGGGGCCTCCGAGGGGCCATGCTCCCTGACATGGGTCCCAAGTGCTGTGGTTCTCACTCTTCTCTAGGGAGAAGGTTGAGAAACAAAGGTCCCTTGTGCTAAAAAAAATCTCTCATGTCCTCAAGCAAGACCCTGTCCCTTGCGGGCCTCAGTTTCCCCTTCAGTGAGGAGGGAGATGAGGGTCCTGTGTCGCTTTGAGAGCCGGCGATCTGGGGAGGCAAAGACACATTCCCAGAATCCCCCGGAGTCCTGAGAACGCCCACGCCCCTTGTCCCAGCAATCCTGAGAAAAGGCCAGGCTGATAAGGCTGTGGGTGGCCAGATGACAACATTCTTGGGACTCAGATGAAGTGGGCGGGGCCCACCCATTCAGCTGCACATAATTCAGGGCAATGGGGGCAGCAGCCATGTGGGCCACAGACAGCCAGCCTGCCTGCCCTTCCCGGCATCCCGGCATTTCAGGGATGCCACAGAAACCCGGGCCACAGCAGGGAGCCATGCAGTCATCTTGCAAGGTTTCGAGGAAAGAATGCCAGTCCTGTGGGAGGGGACACTGGGTCTGGCCTCCCTCCCACCCCTATCTTGGCTCCCTTCGAGGCTCATTCCCAGGAAACACTCCTGCACCTTCTCCTAGTCGGCGGGTGGGGCGAGGCCGGGGTTGGGGGGAGTCGGGGGGGGGTGGCCGCATGGCCCTGTCTTTAGCCTGGGTAGACCAAGACCACTGCCTGCCCTCCTGACCACCTCCAGCCCACAGGAGAATCTGAAACAGCCTCTCCTCTAGGCCCAGCACTGCATCTTAGCCACCACGCCTAAAGTTCCACCATCACGGCCCAGTCCTTGACAATTACGGCATCACTTTGGGTGAAAAATGTCAGTTTCTCTGCTGCAAATTATAAGTGGGAGGAAGAACAGACGGCTTTGTTTTCACGCATGGTCACAAATGCCCAGAGAAAGTGTCTGTGAAGCGTCTTTACAGTCCTCTGTAAAGAGGACCTGCGGGCTGCCCCTGTGGATTAGGGGAAGGGGGACCCCACCATCGGCTAAGCTGGAGAGTCCCAGGCTTTGGTCTGCTGCTGGTGCTGTGAGTTAAGAAGAAGGGTACGGGGCACAGGATAAACCTGAGCCGTGATAGGGCCCCTCACCAGCTGTGGGAACTTGGCCAGGGCTTTGCCTCTCTGAGGACTATTTTTCAGATAGGAGTAGTCCTAGTCCTCTTCTCCGTTGGGAGGAAGGAATAAGCATAACACCCAGAACCAGCACCTGGCGTACACTGGTCAGTAAACAGATGCATCACATCACACGGAGAGCCCCAAGCACATTTGACCTTTGAGCCCTTCTACCTTGCGGCCTGCCACCAGCAGACTCTCTCTCCAAAGGGGGGAGATCCTGGGGTCCCCGTTCCTAGTGGATGGCATTGGGGTGAGCACCTCATGAGGGAGTGAGCTCCCCATCAGTGCAGGAGGCAGGTTATCCAAAGGCTGGAATGGGCCTTTGGATGGAGAGAGAGGAAGGCTGTAGGGACTGGGAACCTAGGCAGAGCCTCTGCAGCCCAGCCGGCCCCACTCAAGGGATCATTCACAGTTGCTCTGAGAACTGATCCTGGGCTGGGCCCTGCCGGGAAGGCAGTAGGAAAGGCAGCAGACGTGGTCCCCATCCCTGGGACACTGGGGTCAGCAGGGAAGCAGGAATTTGAGCAAGAAGGCTCAGGAACACTGTTTTTCTCCTTAACATTCAACCCATCTTTTCCTTTCCAATGTCAGCAACTGCTATCTCGCTTCGATGGCTGGAGACTCATTCTCTGCCCCTTACAGTACACATTTTTTAAATATATTGATTAGCATTAAAAAATGATGAATCCTTTCAGATATTCAGAAAAGTATAAAGAAACATAACAAGGGGTGCCTGGGTGGCTCAGTCAGTTAAATGTCTGCCTTCGGCTCAGGTCATGATCCTGGGGTCCTGGGATGGAGCCCCACATCTGGCTTCTTGCTCAGCAGGGAGCCTGCTTCTACCTCTCCCTTTGCCCCACCCCCAGCTTGTGTGCTCACTCTCTCTCTCTCTCTCTCAAATAATAAAATCTTTTATTAAAAAAAGATTTTCTTTATTTACTTGACAGAGAGAGACACAGCGAGAGAGAGAGCACAAGCAGGGGGAGTGGAAGACGGAGAAGCAGACTCTCCACCGAGCAGGGAGCCCAATGCTGGGCTTGATCCCAGGACCCTGGGATCATGACTTGGCCAAAGGCAGATGCCCAACGACTGAGCCACCCAGGAACCCCTCAAATAAATAAAATCTTTAAAGAAAAAGAAGCACCAGATATTCATGTTTTCAACACACGGAGTTAACAAATGTAGACATTTTGCCATGCTTCAAATCCTCCCTGTAAAATAAAATTAGGGGTGCCTGGCTGGCTTAGTCTGTAGAGCACGTGGCTCTTGATCTCAGGGTCCTGAGTTCAAGTCCCACAATGGGTGTAGAGTTTACTTAAATACATAAATTTTAAAAATAAAAATAAAATTGGATTACACATCAGCACATGGATGGGCAAAGAAAATGTAGGTATACCCATATAGTGGAACGTTATTCAGCCTTAAAAAGTAAGGAAGAAGTGCTCCAGGCCACAGCATGGATGACTGTGGAACACATTACACTTGGTGAAGGAAGTCCGTCACAAAACACCATGCGTTGTAGGAGTCCACATGTGTGAAATGTCCAGAAGAGGCAGAGAGTGGATTTAGCGGTTGTCAGGGCATTGGGGGGTGGTGGGAGGGTGTAGAGAAGATGAGGTGTGGCTGCTTCGTGGATACCAGGTGTCCTTTTGGGGTGAAGAAAATGCTCTAAATTGAGATCATGGTGAGAATTGCACAAGTAGGGGTGCCTGGGTTGCTTAGTGGGTTAAAGCCTCTGCCTTCAGCTCAGGTCATGATCCCAGGGTCCTGGGATCGAGCCCCGCATCGGGCTCTCTGCTCAGCTGGGAGCCTGCTTCTCTTCCTTTCTCTGCCTGCCTCTCTGCCTACTTGTGATCTCTGTCAAATTAAAAAAAAAAAAAAAAAAAGAATTGCACAAGTCTATGTGACAAAATAAAAAGCATTGAATCGTGCACTTTATTATCTTTTTAAAGATCTTATTTATGTATTTGAGAGAGACAGAGAGAGAGAGCACGAGCAGGGAGTGGGGAAAAAGGGAAAAGCAGGCTCCCCCAGAGCAGGGAGCCTGACGTGGGATTCAAACCCAGGACTCCAGATCACGATCTGATCCAAAGGCAGATGCTTAACCACCTGAGCCACCAAGGCACCCCTGAATTGTACGATTTAAATCCGTGAATTTGGGGATATGTGAATTACATCTCATTAGAGATGTATATTAGTTTGCGGGGGCTGCTCTAACAAAGCCCCACACACGGAAACCTTGATAGAAATCTCCTGTGTCACTGTCCTGGAGGCCACAAGTCCAATGACAGTGTCACCAGGGCTGTGAGGGAAGGATCTGTCTCAGGTCTGTCTCCTCAGCATGCAGATGGCTCTCTGGTTTCTGTGCATGCTTGTCTCTGTGTCCACATTTCCCTTTTATGTAAGCACTCCAGTGATGTTAGAGTTGGCTCGCCTGAATGACCTCATTTTGACTCGACTGCCCCTGTGAAGACCCCGTCTCCAAATAAGGAGACGTGATTATCATTCTTGTCGCCACGGCAATTGACGCAGAGCAAGAAGGATGGACTTGAGGCTCCCTGACCCCAAGATCCAAGCCTGAAGCATCCCCTGACCCTCCACAAGACTTGGCCACCCACATGCCAGACCCTTGATTAGAAATCACCCTCTGCCCTATGGTCCCAGGGCCAACCTCTAGAAGAGCCTGGCCGGCGCTGCAAAGGTCCCAAAGCCCCGGAGGCCACAGGAATGGAACACAGGTAGGAAGCATGGGGGCAGGGGAGAAAAATAAAAACCCAGCTTCGGAGACCATAAGGGAAGGCCACTTGCCCTCAGAGCTTGTCAGTTGGCCGAGAGCAGAGGCCTGAGCCCCATGGAGCCAGAGCCGTGTGTTGTGGTTGCTTGTGACAGGAAAGGGCAGCAGGGGCACCTGAGCCACCGTCTTCTCCAAGAAGTACCCTAGACCAGTGGTCTTGCTGAAAGCTAGTCCTGCCCCCTACAAGGCTGAGGCCACCAACAAGCTCAGGACTGAGGAGGGCAGCCAGGTCACGGCCAAGGATAGAGCAAGCCTCTCTGCTCTCTGTAAGACCTTCCTGAAGGAGAGAAGGCTTCATGGCTAGCTGTCTCGGAGGGCAGCTGGACCCAAGCCTCCCAGCCAGGGGCCATCTTCCTACCTCTGGCTCCCCACCACGTGGCCGACAGCCAGCTCTCTTGGGTGGGCTTCCTGAAAAGCAGACTCTGAAACTAGGATTTGAGGACAAGTCGTTTTGTGGGGATATGGTCCCAAAAAGTACCAGGGGGAGGGTGAGGAAGTAGACTGGGGAGAGAGGGAGGCCAAAACCATGCGCAGTAGTGAGGAGATTGCCGCTCGTCCCAGTCCCCCCGAGGCGCTGAAGAGTTGGGGCGTACCTCAGTTCTCCCACAGCAAGGTATGGAAGCTGGGGACTCACTCACCCGCTTGCTCACCCCTCACTGGTAAAAACTCCCAGAACCTCCACCTGCCCTCTCGTGGTGACAGGCACCCAGGGCCGGGGGCTGGGCAGGGACCTGGGGAACAGCCCGAGCTGCCGAACGTGAGTCCTGGCCCAAGCGCTTATCGGCTGCGTTACATTGAGCAAGTCACGATCCATGTGTGTTGACTGGGCGAACCAACCAGAATGTCAACTCATGACAGAAAGGGCTAAGTCTATTGTTCCCTGCTCTATCTGCACAGCCCGGCCCAGTGTCTGGCACGTGGAGCACTTGGTCAATATTTGTGGAATAAATGTCTCAAGACTTGTGGTGTAAATCCTTCCTTATTGATAACAGCTACCAGGGATGGAACACTTCCTCGGGGCCAGGCACAGAGCTCAGGGCTTTATGCCCCATTTTGCCCCCCTCCCCCAAGAGCTCCACGGTAGTTGTGGTCTCCTGGTACTGGGCGAGGATGGCCCAGCAAGGCAGGAAAGGGGTCTGCCTAACCACGGCCACCCAGCTCAGAAGGAACAGCAAGATTTAGGCTAGGCTCCAAAGCCCATGTTGCTTCTTTCATAGAAACTCACCTTTTAGGGGTGCCTGGGTGGCTCAGTGGGTTAAAGCCTCTGCCTTCAGCTCTGGTCATGATCCCAGGGTCCTGGGATCGAGCCCACATCGGGCTCTCTGCTCAGCGGGGAGCCTGCTTCCTCCTTTCTCTCTGTCTGCCTCTCTGCCTCCTTGTGATTTCTGTCTGTCAAATAAATAAATAAATCTTTAAAAAAAAATTCACCTTTTAGAAGAATTATGTCCTATAACTTCCATGCCACCCAGTGCATAAATCCAGAGCACAGAGCTCATGGAACACATACACATACTCGCGTGATGGCTGCCTGCACCACCTCCCAGAGCACGTCGGGCAGCCCGGCAGGCCCCCACCCTCACGACACCCTCATCCGCCAGCAGCAGCAGCTTGTCTTGTCACTTGCCTCTTCTGGAAGTTTTCACCCCTGGGTCCCTATAGCATGTGTTCGACTCCTTGAGCTCCTTGTTGCACTTCTCAGTCAGCTGTTTTTTTAGTGTCCAGTGTGCACGGGTGTGTGAAGATAGTACGGTGTGAATGACCCCATTCCTGTCTCCAGTTCTTGGCCATACAAATAAAGCTGCAGTGAACATTTTTGTACGTTTCTCTTGGTGGATGTAAGTGCCCGTTTCTGTTGGGTTGATGGCCGGGTGCGGAATGACTCCGTCGCTAGGCGCATGTCGGTTTAGTTGTAGATGTTCTCCCGAAAGCTTTTTTTTTTTTTTTTTAAAGATTTTATTTATTTATTTGAGAGAGAGATCACAAGTAGGCAGAGAGGCAGGCAGAGAGAGAGGAGAGAGGAGGAAGCTGGTTCCCTGCAGAGCAGAGAGCCCAATGTGGGGCTCGATCCCAGGACCCTGGATGATGACCTGAGCTAAAGGCAGAGGCTTAACCCACTGAGTCACCCAGGTGCCCCTACTAAAAGCATTTTGAAAGTGCTTGCACCAGTCGACCACTGCACTTCTAGCTAGCATGGTCCTTTGTCTCCTCTGGTCATTCCGGACCAGGGCCTGTGGAAGGACAGCTGATTTTGATGTGGTCTCTTATGTGCAAGGAACTTATAATCATGGAGAAGAGATCAGAGTCCCGCACCAGTGGCCACTATGGAAATTAGACTCTAAGGGTCCAAGGTGCTCTTCACTAGCCCATAATACTCTATAGTTTGCATCTAGAACTTCATTTCTCTCTCATAACAAACAGCCTGCTGGGGTTTGGGGAGTAAGTCCCCCCTCCCTCTGCTGATGAAGAAATGAGATCTGCCCAAGGTCACAGGCAAGCGTGGAAAATTTCAGGGTCTCTGAGCTCTACTGTGCGGTTCCAGAGTGAGAGCTAGTCTGGTGTCCCTCACAGTTTTGAGAGCTGTTTGGGATTCTTTGGAAGAGCAAGGAGGGTCTTGGGACTCAGGATTTCAGCTCAGTCGTGATTTCAGGGTTGTGAAATGGAGCCGTGCATCAGGCTCCGTGCTCGGTGTGGAATCTGCCTGAGTCTCTCTTGCTCTTCCTCTGCCCCTTCCCCTGCTCATGCTCACACTCTCTCTCTCAATAAAATAAAATAAAAATCTAAAAAAAGAAAAGAAGAAGAAAGAGAGAGAAAAATCCAGGAAGGTCTGGGGCCACACTGGGTGTGAGTCCTGGCTCTCCCACTCACTGTGAACTTGGGCAAGTTACCGAGACCTCAGGTTCCCCATCCGCAAAATGGGGGTGATGACAGCTTTCTCCTCAGAGAGTTGTGTGAGGATTAAATGACGATGAGATGAGTTAGTGCTAGAACAGTTCCAGCACTGGGTGTTCTAGATGTTATTTTTATAATCTGTATTGCTTTTTCACTCTCTCATTATAAAAGTCATACCTATGTGCAGTTGAAAGGTCAGATAGTGACGGGGACTCTGGTCCTCATTCCTGGAGCTGCTCAGACGTCCTTTCCCCAGCCTCCCTCTTAGCCGGGACAGTCCTACTTCCCGGTGGGGCCAGTCAGGAAGGAATCCAGGTGGCTCACTCAGGGTCAGCCCCATTCGTTGGAGAGGCTGCCCAAATCCATCCAGCTGCGGGAAGCCCAAGGCATGGCCAAGTGCACGCAGGAGGGCAGTTCTGCCTGCCCTGTGACTGTGGAGCCAGGTGGATGCGCAGGGCCTGGGGTCCCTTGCCTTAGCTGTGTGACTCTGGCTTGCATGTCCAGCCACTGAGCACCCCCCGCCAGTGCCCTTGAGCGGTGGTCTTCTTTGCGGAGGACTTCAGGGGGCGGGGAGGGGGCGGGGCCTGGGTGGAGCTTAACGGCGGGAGCTGTCACGTGGAAAAGCCAGCATGTCCACAGCCTCTGCCTCTCCTGCGTCCTCACCAGACCTCTGGAGCGCAGGACCCCCGCTGAAGCCTGTGCAAGGGACCTTGTTTCTGCCAGCTTCAGGCTCTGGATCAGCCAACAGGGGTACAGACTTCAGCCTCCCAGAGCCATCGGGGGTGCGGGGAAAGCTTTTAGGGTGCTGTGTGGCCCCCCATCAAGGGCTGTAGAGATGGTGGCCACCAGGGGAGCTCACCCGGGCCCCCCATTCATTCTGAAAGCCTCTCAGGAGCCTCTACCACGTGCCAGGCATGGATTCGGACTCAGAGTGCAGAAGAAGATGAAATTAACAAGAGATCTGCCCTTACAGAGTGGACATTCTAGCGCAGGAGACAAAGCAAGGAAACTCCAGAGTGACAATGCCCATTAGTGGAGACTGGGTCCTGGGGGAAGAACATTCCAGCAGAGAGGAGCACAAGTGCAAAGATCCTGAGGAAGGATGAACTTGGAGCAGACCACTCTAGGGAGTCAGGTCACCGTGCCATTCTTATGGCCCTTGGGGGGTCCCCTCCTCTTGTAATGCACAGCTAAGCCATCAGGGTTTGTTTGTTTTTTTTAGAAAGGAAGCTCTTCCTAACATCAAACCGAACTCCCTCCCAGGGTACTGAAAGCCTAAGCCCTCTCTTTTAGGCGCCCCCTGGAACCAGAACAAGCTGGTTCCTCCTGCCTCCTCCTCACCAGCTCCAAGATAACCATCATGGTGGGGAAAGTTAATGAAACACCAATGACCTAAAGCGTCTTCCCACGAACCCAAGGCAACAGATGGGCCTATCTTATCAGCTCTGGGATGCAGTGAGAGGGGCAAAATCCTGCAAAAGAGAGTGGGCCTGGGGCATTGAGTGAAGCCTGGGGAACCGGTCTGAGAGCTCCATGCAGGGACTAGAGACTGTAGGGGAAGGGAAACAGGTGGGTGGTACTAATGAAGATACTCAAATCAGTGCCTGGTAATCAAGAGGAGACAAGAAAAAGGGAGCTTGGGAATCAAGCAAATCTTAGCTTCAGGTATGGCTTGTTCCAGCACTCTAGGTTTTGGGTAATGGTTGGTGGCTTTCCTCTCTCCTCTTATCACTTATCCCCAAATTCCAGTCACCTTTCTCTCTGTGACATGATTACATTCTCCGTAGGTCTCCCCCCTGCCATTCTTGCCACCACTCCCTCATGAGTTCATTTTCTATACATTTTAAAAACCACACCACTCCCCTGCTTAAGCCCCTCCCCACGGCATCCTGATGCCCTTAAAATAAAACAGAAACTCCTTATCAAGACCCCAAAGTCCCCTGTTAAACTCCCAACTGTGTCTCTCTGTCCTCTCTCCTCACCATTCTTCTGTCCCTTGAAGATACCATGGTCATCCCTACATTACAGACTTTGCACCTGCCATCCCCTCCTGGCACATTGTTGTCTGGCCCCCTTCTCATCAGGACAGCTCAGATGTCACCGTCCTCACCCTCCAACCCCGCAGCCCCTCTGTTCACTCTCTAGATCAGCACTGCCTGGTAGGATTGTCTTCTCTCTGTGTGGTTGAGTACCATACCCCCCAACCCCATGTGTCCGATGAACACCTGAAATGTGGCTACTGAAGTTAATGAATTTTTAATTTTACTTAATAGAAACATAAATATGGCTACTAGCTAGAGTGACTCTAATACAAAGCATACTTTTATTTTCTCTCCTTCAGGATGAGTTTGTTTGTTGATTGTCTGTCTCTAGAAAATAAGTTCCAGGAGGGTAAGGACCAGGGCTGTCTTGTCCACTGTTGTATCTCCAGAGCTCAGGCTTGGGCCTGGCTATAGTAGGTGCTCAATATATACTTGTTGAATGAATGAATGAATGAATGAATGAATGAATCCTATGGGCTGTAGATCCTGGAGCTACCCAGTTCTCTGAAGGCAATGCTAGTTCTGCCTGAGATTTGCTGTGTGACCTCAGGTCAGGATCTTGCCTTCTCTGGGCTCAATGTCTTCATCTATAAAACAAGGGATCAGACTAGAGGGTCTCTAAGGGCCCCTCTGGCCTTAAGGCTCTGAGGATTCCTACTTCTTTTACTCTGCCCAAGCTGTGTCCTTTGTTCCCCACCCCTCCCCCCAACCTCCCAAGCTCCATCGTAGGAAGGATGGCTGGACAGGCTTCCTGTACCAGGAGCCTATGTTTGGGGAGTGATCAAATCAGGCTGGGCTGCATTCATCTCCTATAAACAAATGGCCTTCAGGCAGTACTTGTGGGAGATGATGAAGTGGTAGCAGGCTGTGGGGGCTGTGTCCTGGATCAAAGACTCTGGCAGGCCAAGGGCAAGGGAGGAGCCAGGCCAAGGCAGGCTGGTGGCTGCCTAGTTGTGCACACTAGGAGTGGACTCTGGGGTCCTCCACGCCTGGCCCTGCGGCTGGTCCACACTTGACCTTCTCACATTGTGGTTGGGACTCAGGGGCTGGCAGGGGATACTCGGGCCCCATGTGTGTCTTACGGCAACTTTTAAGAACCAGGAACAGGGAATTGAGAAGCTGGTGCTGATTATGAGTGACTCAAATCCTGACCCCCAGCCACCAGCATCCCGCACTCACACTCACTCACACACGCGCACTCATGCTTATCCTCAGCCAAACACAACACACGGCCACTGAGGCTGAAATGCCCTCGCACCCAGGTGTGGACACAACCGAGACTCCCATGCCCACAGCACGCACATGAGCAAACACAATTCAACTGAACAGAGCAGGCACCCCCTGCCCCCGGTGTAAACACAGAGGCAATCTCATAGAAACACAGACAGGTGGGCATCAGGGCCGGCGGCTGCTCAAAAACACACAGGAACCCGGGCTTCATCTCACACGCTCGCAACAGATGCAAAGACGGGTGCATTTGCGCAACACACATAGGCAGCCGGGGACCCGTGGATAGGCATGCCAATACCACAGCCATGCCCTCATACACCCCCAAAGACAGTCAGCCTCCCCTGGGCATGCATGGACACGGATATCCAAGGAGATGCCTTATCCGTGACACACGCGCACCCCCGCACACCCACGGAGCGGCCGCCCACACGGTGACCTAGGGAACCCGAGAGTCAGAACCCAGGCGTGTAGGCCCTGAGCAAACCCCCACCCCACGGCCTGGCCACACGCAGACCCGCAGGCCGGAAGAGCCGCAGCCTCTCCCCGCCCTGGCCAGCTGGCCAGCCTCCAGGCCCTGGTGCAGATGGTGAGGCCAAGGCGGGGCCTGTCCAGCCGGTGGCCCGTGTTGCCTGGCTCTTCTTCTTGGCCGGGTGACCCTGGAGGACTCTTTCCCACAGCAGAGTGGGCCCTGGACATTTGTGTAACAACCTGGATGTTGGTTCCTTTGGAAAACGAGAGGATCTGTCAAGACCCGTTCCAAGTCCTGTAGGACGGCAACTGGCTGGGGCCACGAACCACTGACGGCTTTAGAAGGACCTGGAACACTGCAACTCACCCAAATCACTGTGTTCCTTACTTGCCTGACCCTGGAGGCTGCAGCCTTAGTATATGCTTCAGACTTTTGTTTTCCTGCCTGTGTGCATATGTGTCTGTATATCCACTCATGTATGTATGTGAGCTAGCAAATTTGTTTTCGAAAAATGGGCTTGTGGGGCACCTGGGTGGCTCAGTGGGTTAAGCCTCTGCCTCTGGCTCAGATTGTGATCTCAGGGTCCTGTGATCCAGCCTGGTGTCAGGCTCTCTCCTCAGCGGAGAGCCTGGTCCTCCTCTCTCTCTGCCTGCCTTTCTGCCTACTTGTGATCTCTTTCTGTCAAATAAATAAATAAATCTTAAAAAAAAAAAACCCAAAACACAAAAAATGGGCTTGTTTGGTGGAAACTGAATGAAACTGTACACAGACTTCCCCTTAACATATCATAAATACATTTCAATGCTAATAAATATTTACATTGTTTTTTAAGAAAATAATATTAAACATTCTAATGATTCTAGATTTACGTAAAGAGAGCAACAGAGTTCCCACATACTCTTCATCTAGCTTCCCCTCGTGCCCAAATGCCAAAACAGAGAAGTTAACACCAGTAAAATATTATCAGCTACACGAGGGACTTTGTTTGGATTTTGCCAATTCTTCCACGAAGGTCCTTTTCCTGTTCCAGGATCCCATTCGGGTCCCACATGACATTTGGTCTAAGTAATTTCCTTAAGCCCCTCTGGTCTGTGACAATGAGTCTTGCCTTGTTTCTCATGACCTTGACAGTCCTGAAGAGCCTTGCTTGGGTATTTTGTAGAATGTCCCTCAACTTGGGTTTGTCTGATGTTTTTGTTATGATGAGACTAGGGTTAGTTTTTGTGAGACAAGAGTACGGAGAGGAGGTGCCTTTGTGTCAGATCGGGGAACACCTGATACCAGATGATTTATCACCCCTGATGTCAAGGACCTGGACTGTTCCAGTGTCAAGTACTGGTCTCTCCCTTCTGATCTCTATTCTGCAGGCATCAGTCATGAACTTCTTGCCACACTTGGGGGAGGGGGATAAAGCCTGATCAACCTGATTTTATTTTTTTTTAAAGGTTTTTATATTTATTTGACAGAGGGAGACACAGCGAGAGGGGGACCACAAGCAGGGGAGTGGGAGACGGAGAAGCAGCTTTTCCGCCAAGCAGGGAGCCCGATGCAGGGGCTCGATCCCAGGACTCTGGGATCATGACCTAAGCCGAAGGCAGACACTTAACGACTGAGCTACCGAGGCGCCTCCACGACCTGATTATTTTTAAATGATAGGGCCACATTGTACTTTATGGATCTGCCATTATCTACTTGGCCAGTACCCTAATGTCATAGATTTCTGTTGCTTTCGGTTTTTCCTTCTACCAGTAAAGGTGCAAAGGACAGCACCGTGGCCCAACAGTGTTGAGAGTTCAGAGGCAACAAATACTTTTCAAGCAAGCTCTCTGTAACGGACAGCACACACTCAGGTGAACTGTATCTGTGTACCTCTTTCATTTTGTTTTCTTGGAAGAAATTCATGGGTTAGCAATGCTGGGTCAAAAGATAAGCACATTTTTAAGGCTTTTGATAAGTATCACTAAACAAACCTCCAGGAAAAGTTGTACCAGTCTACTGTCTGGAATAACATTTTTTCCTTTTTCAAAGTTTTTTTTTTTCTTCTTATTACAAAAAGAAGTCATGTTTTTATGAGATAACTGGAAATAACTTACTGGATATTTAATGATATTAAAGAATTATTGGTTCAGGGTTTTGTTTGTTTTGTTTTTAGGTGTGGTCATGGTATTGTGGCTGCTTTTTAAAAATAATCCTTATCTTTAGAAGCACATGTTGAAGGATTTATGGGAGAAATGATATGAGTTGGGGATTTGCTTCAATATAACACGGCAGGGGAGGAGTGAGTGGGATTTACCTGAAATAGGACTTGTCTTGAGTTCATTTTTGAAGCTGTGTGATTGGCAGGCCAGCCTTCAATGTACAACTCTCTCTAAAAAAAAAAAAAAAGTAAAAAGCCAAAAGTTTGTTTTAAAAGTTTTTACAGGGGTGCCTGAGTGGCTCAGTGGGTTAATCATCTGCCTTCGGCTCACGTCATGATCCCAGGGTCCTAGGATTGAGCCCCACATGGGCTCCCTGTGTAGGGAGCCTGCTTCTCCCTCTCCCGCTCCCTCTACTGTGTTCCCTCTCTTGCTGTGCCTCTCTCTGTCAAATAAATAAATTAAACCTTTAAAAAAATTTTTTTACAGATCATATAAAGCGATAGCTTTTATCTCCCATGGTTAATGTCAGTGGTTTGGTGTATGTGCCTCTGGACCTTTTCTGTGTTGATACTATGTATACTGCAGACACACATAACCTTAAAACAGGAATGAGCTACGACTGTATACACCATTTTCTCACTAGCATTTAAACTTCGCCATATTTTGCAGATGGTTGGCAACTTCAAAACTCTCTCATTCCTTAATAGCTTGGTGGCACTCCCCTGTATCAAAGAACCATAATTTATTTATCTGATCCTTTAATGGTGGAGAGTTGGAACATCTCCAACCTACCACTCTTAAGAACAATGATGCAGTGAACATCCTTGTACAGACCATATCTTTGTGTGTCTACATGAGTAATTCCACAAGCTATCTTTCTAGAAGTAGAATCATTAGGTCAAAGGGTGTGCATATTTAAAATTTTAATAGAATGACTAAATTGCCCTTGTGGTAGACTTTGTAGGTCCAATGTCTGGCCATCTCTCCCAGTACATATCTGAGGACTGTTGTCATTGGGTGCCCGCAATAGAGAAGTAACACTTCTGTAAACTGGGAGTAATGTGAATCCCACGTGGTAGTCAGGGAAGGACCAGGGGGCTTTTGTCGAAGCTGCATTGTACCATTTGAATTCAAGCCTATGTTCATTTGGGGTGGCTTTGGGGAGACTGATGGAGGATGGGACAAGAGTACAAAGCCCCCTACTAGGCACCATTTGGCAATGCCAGAGCTAATTTCAAATGGTGCTGGTTGGGTTTAGTGAAGTGATACGCCATGGGTCCCCAGCACCCAGCACAGAGCCGGCAGGCTGTCAGGGCTCCATGGTCACAGCTGACACGATGACTGTCAGGGGCTAGACCAAGACCAGGAAGACTGACTCTTCTGAAAGACTGGCCAGGACAGGGGTGCTCAAGCACCAGAACAAGAGGGGAGCCACGAGAGATGGACAAATCTGGTCTACCATTGGGTACCGTAAATACAGTTTTCTTGGAACAGAGCCGTACTCCTTCATTTAAGTTTTGTCTGTGAATGCCTCCATGGGCCAATGATAGAGTTGAGCAGTGTAGCCTTCAAAGCCTAAAACATTCACTGTCTGGCTCTGTACAGAAAAAAATTGCCCACCCCAGCATAGGGGTTGCAGGCATAATAAAAGATGCCGATAGTTTTTAAGCACTTACTGTGTCTCAGGCATCATTCTGAACACGTCACGTATATTAATTTTTTTAGTCTTCATAGTAACCCTATGAAGTAGACACTATTTGTGGTAGCGAGTCTCAAAGATGGCCCCAGTAAACCACATCTCCTGGGATTCACGCCCTCGTGTGGTTTCCTCCCACAAGTCTGGGGCAGTCTTATGCTGACTAATAGGACACAGACGTGATGGTGTACCAGTGCCAGGCTGAGTCTTGAAGATAACTGAGAGCTTCTACTTCTTCCCTCTTGGAACACTTTGGGGCACCCAGGGATGGCCCTGAAGACGTGGGGAAAGGCCTTGGGGGAGAGAGGAGGCTGGGAGACTAGAAGAGATGGGAGTGGCTCAGATGGCCTGGTTTGGGGTTTACACTCACTCCTCCAGGGGACCCAGACTGGTCACCATCTGACTGCACTTGCGAGAAACACCTCCCAGGCAAGACCAGCAGAACTGCTCGCTGAGCCCAGGGAGCCCACAGAACCCTGACAGCCAATGAAATGGTTAAGCCACTAGTTCTGGGGTGGGTGGGCGTTGTGGGGTGGAAGAAGGTTAATGCAGCAACACCCACCTGGGACATGACCTCTACTGAGACTTGCCCAGGTCTGGCTGAGCTTCAAGGCTTTTCCTCTCCACTGTGCCCCCGAATGGACACTGGGATGCCCCCCCCCCCCCCCACCGATTCTGATTAAATCAGAATATCTGGGGATGAAGGCTCAGAGTAGATATTTTTTAAATCCTGCAGGATTTGAGAAACATGGCACCATCCACCGTTTCCAAAACTGGCCTAGAGAAAAGAAAGGCCACACTTTAAAAAAACAGATTCCTGAGCTCCAACAGATACACTGCTTCAGAATTTCCATGGGAGGGCCCTGGTAAGCTGCAGAGTTAATGCGTTCCCCCAGGTAAATCTTATTATCAATGTTAGGAGAAAGGGGGAGAGAGGAGAGCTAGCTCCCAGGTTGGAAGCTGTTTGGCAGTTGTCTGTTGAGTTAAACGTGAAACCAGGGGTGCCTGGCTGGCTCAGTGGGTTAAAGCCTCTCCCTCTGGCTCAGGTCATGGGATCAAGCCTTGCATCTGGCTCTCTGCTCAGCAGGGAGCCTGCTTCCTCCTCCCTCTCTCTCTGCCTGCGTCTCTGCCTACTTGTGATCTCTCTCTGTCAAATAAAATTTTAAAAAATCTTTAAAAAAAAACCCAAAAACCTGAAACCAATCCACACAGCTATCTGTGTGGATTCTGTCCCCAACAGAAGTGAGCAGTTACATCTGCCGAAAGGCATGCACAGGATATCCCTAAAAGCTTTCTTCATATTGTCCCCAACTGGAAACCTCCCCGGTGGCCATCCAGAAGAACATGGCTTCATGGACCATAGCAGAGCCACACAACAGACCACGGGGCAGCAGTGAGGAAGCCTGGAGGGCTGACACTTGCCACAACACCACAGCATGGGAGCATCTCCCAAACCTCCCGCTGAGGGTGAAAAAGCCAGACACAGACTGCACAGGTTCTATCAGTATTCAGTTCAAGGACAGACCAGCCTGACCTGTGGTGATAGGGTTCCAATAGTGGGTATTTCTGTGTTTGTGTTTGTGTGTGTGAGGGAGGTTCTAGAGCTTGATGGGGGAGAAGACTCTCTGTGTGTGTGTGTTCTGCTCCCTCCTAGGATGTCATGCACACAGCAGGACTAACCTGCCTTTGGGGCTCCCTCAAGAGGTCTTTGCTTGCTTGCTCCTTTGGTTATTGCTTCTTTGAGATGTACATTATACACTGAGATGTATACAACAAATTGAGCAAATCTTAAATGTACAGCCTGATCATTGTTTACACATTTACACTGAGTAATTGGCCTTGTGCAAAGTGCTCTTCTAGGCTCCTGGAAATGGAAGTCGAGGCTATATATGACACAGATCCTGTTTGCGTGGGTTTTATTTTATTTTTTTAAAGATTTTATTTATTTATTTGACAGACAGAGATCACAAGTAGGCAGAGAGGCAGGCAGAGAGAGAGAGAGGAGGAAGCAGTCTCCCCGCGGAGCAGAGAACCTAATGTGGGGCTCGATCCCAGGACCCTGGGATCATGACCTGAGCTGAAAGCAGAGGCTTTAACCCACTGAGCCACCCATGTGCCCCTTGCGTGGGTTTTATAACCCAGGATGGGATATGTGACAATACAAGACAGCAGAGTAAGTTTTCATTCATTCACTCGGTATGTGCTTTGTGAGCACCTACTATGTGATAGGTACTGAAGTTAGCCCAGGAAATGCAGCAGTGGCCAAGATCTGGCCCTGCCCTCGTCGTGCTCAGAGTCTAGTCATAAAATTTTGGAGTGCAGCACAATGAATGGTTAAATACACTTATTTCAACTCTTAAATTTTTCCCAAAGTCATTCTGATCGGGCTTAGTTCAGGCCCCTACTGTCTCTACTTTCTAGGCTTAGAGTAGTTTCCTGGCCTGCTATGTTTCCAGTCCTCCACCTCTGACTCGGTCTCCAGGCCAACAGCCCCTACTTAAGTGCTCAATCTAAAAATTTCATTTAATGGTCCCTGTGCTAATTGCGTCAACCTGTGTGGGCTTGAATCCTTATTGAGAGGGTCTATATTGTGACCACAGCCACATTCTTCAAATGTCCTGAGCCTCATGTGTGCTTTCTGTAAAATGGATATAAAATAGTAATAACGAGGGACGCCTGGGTGGCTCAGTTGGTTAAGCAGCTGCCTTCGGCTCAGGTCATGATCCCAGCGTCCTGGGATCGAGTCCCACATCGGGCTCCTTGCTCAACAGGGAGCCTGCTTCTCCCACTGCCTCTGCCTGCCATTCTGTCTGCCTGTGTTCGCTCTCTCCCCCTCTCTCTCTCTGATAAATAAAAAAATAAAAATAAAAAAAAATAAAATAGTAATAACGAGAAACAAAACACCACCACCACCGCCTGTCTCCCTGAGGAGGCCGAGCTTTAATGTGTCACAAGAGGTATTCATAGAGCAGGTGCTAAACCTTGGGTCTCACTGTTTGCTACTCCTCTTTCCCTGCACGACCCAGTAATGTCGAGGTGCTTCTATGCATGGACACACCCTTTGCTTTCAAAGGCCCTGAGCTCGTGGTGCTTCTTCGGTCTGGAATGCCTTCCCTCTACCTTCTCCTAGCTGGGTCTTCTTCAGCTTGGGAACCAGCCCTGGCACTGCCTCCTCTAAGTACCCCTCCCATAAGCTGCATATGGAGCTGAGCGCCCTTGTCTGGATCCCCATAACACCCTGGAATGAATTTGTCTGTTTGCCTCCTGTTTCTGTTTGTCTCCACTTGCTCAAGTGTGAGCTCTTTCTGGGCAGACCTGAATCAAAGGCTTCTTTATGCCCCCAGCCGGGGACCCTTCCTGATCAGGGCAGGTGCCGGATGTGTCCACTGACTTGAGCAGATCATGCCAAGCATTTTCTTAAGGGAAATGGCCTTTGAGTTGGCTTTGAGGCATGGATAGGACTTTAAAAACTTATTTTAAAACAAAGTGTACATGCACACGATACCAAATCCAAGAGGAACAAAAAGGTTTACAGTGAAGATTAAAAGTAGGTCACCTCTCAACCACCCAGCACCCCTCCCCAGAGGCCATGGTTGGTATCAGTTTCTGAGTACTCTGTGCAGGCAAGAATGGTCTGTCTCCTCTGCTACATATGCACTTTTTTATTTTGCAAAAACTTAAACCAACAGAAAAGTTATAAGAACAGTGTAATAAACACTCTTTGCCTGGATTCACCAATTAACATCTGGCCACATCATGCAAAATATTTCACAAGCATTATATCATGTAATGCTCACAACAACCATATAATCATGCCAATTTTGTAGATGAGGTAACTGAGGCAGCAGGCAGGTGAAGGACTTGCCCAAGGCCACAGAGCTAGCAGGGGTGGAGCTGGGTTTCCCCCTTAGGCTGCCACAGGACTTTGATCCACCTTCTTTCAGCTTGCTTTGGAGGAAAGCATTTTCTCACACTAAGTTGAAATCTACCTCCCTGGGCTATTCACCAGATGATCAGTGGAAAAGTACACAGCTCTGGAAGCATTTGCTCCTTCTCCTAAAACCTTCCCATTCTCTAAGCAACAGCTGCTGTCGCTGCTGTTAACACATGCTTCAATGTCACCTCTTCTGTGAGGGCTGAGTTAGCTCACCCCACTGTTTAAAAACTCCCGTGGTCTACTCCTGGCTGCCAGCAGAGTGACATTTACGCTCCGGAGCTTGGAATCCAAGGCCCTGGGAGATCTGGCCCCATGAATCCCTATGACCTCCTTTATCCTGCTCCTTCTTCTTCTAATCTCCACCTCCAGCCCGTGGCAACCTCTCATCATATGCTTAGGTTTCCCCTCCTCCTTGAAGCCACCCCTAATTTCCCCAAGAAGTGCATTTTCCCCTTTCTGGGCTCCTGAATCTTCTGCCTGTATGTCCTTTACAGTCTTCTCCAGGCGGTTTTTTGACCACGAGACTGGACGGCAGAGGACTGGATTGACATTTCGGCCCCTCCTGCACAAATTACTTCAGGAGTGTGAGCCTTCATTTCCTCAAACACATAATGGGGGAAAGAATGCCTAGCTCAGTACCTGGCATTAAGTCAGCCTTCACTAATCTCCCATAATAGAAGTGACAGCTCTTCAAGGCTGACATCTCTTAGTCATCCCTTGAAACTCTACCTCTTATTTCTTAACTTTTCTGAGCCTCAGTTTCCTCATATGTAAAATGAGGATGATGATGGAGAGGCTGTGAAACTTTAACGAGCTGATGAATATCAAGCTCTCGGAACAGTATCTAGTCCCTATTAATAATGCTATGACCACTGCCTCGCGGAGGCTGAGGGGGGGGGGGCTGGCACACAGTAGGTGCTAAGTGAATCCGCTCAGAGCTGGGCTCGGGTGTCGGGACAATGCGCGGGAAGGCAAGGTTGGGAGCCAGAGGTTTGTAGAGCCAGCCTGCAGGTCGGCTCCGCCCCCTCCCTCACGGGCCCCCGCCCCAGCCCCTGCAGCTGTCAGGACCCAGCCAGCTTCGGCGCCAGTCCACCAAACCTGAATGTCCCATCCCGGCGCCCCCACCTTCTTTCGCCTACACAAGTTACCTTGCGCCCGGCTGCCCTTTGTCCCCGCCCCCGATTTCCATTGGTCAAAGGTTTCCTTTGTTAGCCGGAGCGCGCCCCTTCCATTGGCCGGCAGGGCTGCCGATCGCGCGGAGGGCGCGGCCCCGCCCTGCGCGCTGCCCCTATCGCTCCCTCCTCCCCCGCCCGCCTGCCCGCCCGCGCGCCCGCCCGCCCCGCCCCGCCCCGGGAGTGCGCGAGGCGCTCCGCTACCATTTGCTGCGGCCGCTGGGCGCCGAGGGCAGCGGTGGCGGCGCGGACGGACCCCGGGGACCGGCAGCGACCCGGCGCCTGAGAACCGGGTCGGAGCGCGGGGAGGCAGCGGGCCCGGGAGGCCGCGTCCATGGGCCCGCGGCGGCCGGTCGGCGGCTGTGCTGGCGGGCGGCGGGGAACGCGCGCTGTGTGAGGGCCCGGGCGCGGGGCTCGGCGCCGAGGTGCCCCGGCGCGCCGTGCAGCGCCGCTCCGTCGTGCGAGGAGAGGCCCGGCCCGCATCCCGGCGTCCGTGAGGCCGCCCTGACCGCCGGGGGCGCGCTCCGGCCGCGGCCGGGCCTGCGTCCGCGGCCCGGCTGTGAGGCGGCCGGCCGGCGGGGGCATGCCGCGGCGTCCGCGCTGAGCCCGGCTTGAGCCCGCCCCGGGCCCGCCGTGCATGGTGCCGCCGCCCGCCCGCCAGCCGCCGTCCGCCGCGGAGCGCGCGCCGGGCCGGGCCGGGCCGCCGGGCCTGTGGCGCTGCCGCGCCGACCATGTCGGCGGCCAAGGAGAACCCGTGCAGGAAATTCCAGGCCAACATCTTCAACAAGAGCAAATGTCAGAACTGCTTTAAGCCCCGCGAATCGCATCTCCTCAACGACGAGGACTTGACGCAGGTGAGCGGGCGGGGGTCCTGGGGCCGATCGGGAGGTGGAGACCCGGGTCCCGGGCCGGGCGGCCCCCGACCCCCGGCGGCCCCCTCGGGCTGGAAGTTTCCCGGCGCGCAGTCGCCCCGCTAGGTGTTGCAAGCCGTCGTCCGAGTAGGGCAAGAGTGCCTCTCCCGGGGCGCTGGCCGCGTCCCCCCAGTTCTGACGCCCGTGAGACCACCGTCCTGCTGTGGAGAGGAGAGCGGACGTTATCCAGTTCCCGAGGCGGGCGGGGGTGGGGGTGCCTCTGAAGGCTCCCAGGGAAAATAAAAACGGAGCAGAAAAAATGTACGTGAGTCCTGGGGAGGGTAGTGAGGATGGAGATGGGGGGGGGGGAGCGGGAAGTGTATTGATAGAGCCGGGACAAAGGGAAAATCCTCAAGTATGCCGAAAAATAACATCCTTTCCCGTTCCCATAGCCCTACCGTGTGATTCATGCTTTTTGGGTGACTCAAAAATGCCTGGTTTTTCTTAGGAGGAACAAAGCGCTTGGGGATTGCTTGCTGCTTCGCAGTATCCCCCCATAGAGTCCGTTTTAGGACCCGACTTAGACTTGTCCACCCAGAATGGCCAAGGGAGCAGGATTGTCTGGGTGGACTGTGGGCTTCCCTCTGGACAGACCCGGCGGGCCTTTTCCAAATCATTGTCACTGTCAGTGATGGGAGAGGGGAATGGTCCTGAAGTGGGGGGAGGAGGGTCTTGCTCTTGAACTTAACCTGGAGGCCTTTTTGTTGCTGGGAGAGATGGGGGCTGTTCTCCCCACCCTTTCTCCCAGCTCTCTGGTCGCTTGGTAAGGAATAAGGAGACCTGCGGGCCTTTGGGAAAGTGTGTTCACTTCTCCTGGCCTTATCTGTCATATGAGCGCTTTGGACTAGTTTAGTGGCTCCCAAACCTGCATCAGAGTCACAGGCTAAAAATACAGAGTCCTGGGGCCCCATTCCTGGAGTGATACAGGAGATGAAGGAATTTGTATTGTTAACAGCTCCCTAAGAAGTTGGACTGCAGTCCCCACTGCCCTTTGGGAACCTCTGTACTGGTTGCTCCCTGAGCCCCCAGTATTCCAGAGAATCCTCAGGATCCCAAGGATTATCTGGAACACTTGCAGGCCCTTGGGCTATGCTGATTCCTTGGATTTCCTGAACAAGCCTTGTCTACCACCACTTGGGATGTGTCTGTGGCCCCTCTTTTCCTCTCCCCCAGTCTCAGTCTTCTTCAGAGCGTGGTTGCCCCCCCACCCCACGCCATGAGACCAGGGGAGCTCCCTTCCAGTGTGACCTAGTTGTGGCCACTCCTTTTGCAGAAGAACCCCTTAGATGGAAAACATTGCTTTGAACTGTAGGCCCCGCTGTTTTTAATGCTACTTAAGTACAGGATTTGAATTGTTTACATGGCAGACCAGAGTAGGTTGGCAGGGCAGGGGTTATGGCACGAGACATGGTGTCTTTCCCTGAGATCAGAATCCCAACACCCAAGAAAAAAAACTCCTTTCATCTAAAACCAAAAGCTTAACTGAACACTTGAGGCTACAGTCACAGATTTTTGGGATGAAGGACCAGGTCAGTTTGGGAAGAGTAGAACTTAAAGTGTTCTGGGTTGGGCTTTTCAGGGACACTCTCTCTGTTCAACTGGATGCCTTGGGGTGGGGGGCAGTTTATGTGGTGATGAGGGCCTTGGACCAGGAGTCAGGAGGTCTTTTGTCTTCACTGTCACTTTCAGCTGTGTGACCTTGAGTAAGTTGCTTTCCCTTTATATAGTTTCTTTTCCTTTTCTGGTTTACCTCTCTCACCCTTTGAAAAGCAAGGACTGGTATCTTATTAAACTTTCTCTTACAATTTAACAAACAAAATCACCCACAGAATGGTAAACTTGGATATACGAAGTTTATGGGCTTGGCAAGCGTTGTTCTGAGTTTCCTGGTTATTCCAGGCAACTGCTAAAATTGGTAGATTGGATATTTACACCTCATAAGAACCGTTTTCTGATTCTTAGGCTTAGATAAACAAATGGCATCTCCATATTTGAGTCGGATCTGTTAAATTTTCTTTAAAAAAATCTGTTGATTATTAATTGGATCAAGAGAGTGTTGCAGATTTAAAGCACTTTACTCTTCAACTTTATTCACATTTGAATTGTGGATTTTAAACAGGCTTGAGTCCTTCAGGGCACAACTGGGATGGTAGTTTCTGAAATAATGAGTGGGGTTATTTGTGCTGGGAGAGATTAGGCCAGCCCTCTACCTCCTGGGATCTTTCAGGAAGAAACTGCTCTTGAAAAGAGAAGGAGGGAGACTCAGGGCTGTTGCCAACAGCTTTAGCTGCTGCTCTCTGCATCCGGCCTCCCCCAGCCTTACTCTTCATCCTCTGGCTCCATTAGAAAACCTCAGCCAATTGGTTCCCATCACTCTCCCCCAAGGCCCTGCTTCCTGCTACCCCTCCCTGCCCTGAGCTTATTTTAGCCCTTCAAGGCTGGAAGATAGATCAGCAATCATTGAGGCCACCCCCTCTTTAAGGCGTGTATCCTTCAGTCCTGTGTATTTCTCTACATGCGTATGGACTCGAATACACAGTTAAAACCTTTACTTAACCCAAACTATATTTGTATTTGCTCTGCAGCATATTTTTTTCCTGCTTAATGATATGTCTTACAGCTCTTTTCATGGTGCGACATATACGTATTCCAAATAGTGCCATCGGGGATGTACCATTTAACCATTCCCTTATTGATGGACAGCAAGGTTACTTCTGGGTACTGCTGTTACAAACAGCGAATGCTTCAGCGAACAGTTTTCTAAATGCTTTTGGGTGAGTGTGTGCGTGCACAAATGCAAGTATTTCTCTGGGGGCAGATAGTTAAAAATAGAATGGCTGGGTTAACATTAAGCACATTGAATTTTTTTTTACAGATATCACTAAATTGCCTTCCAAAAAAGGCTGTGTCATAGCATTGCCAGGATTGGATATTATCAGATGATTTAATTCTTTAATAATTTTCCTAATTACCAATGAGGCTAAGCCTCTTTTTACAATATTTATGGTATATGTTTTGTTTCTTGTGTGGACTGCCCATTCATACTGTGTGCCTGTTTTTCTGTTGGGTTAATTTCTTTCGCCCCCGCCCTGACTCCAGCTGGTCTGTAGGAGCTTTCCGTCTACACTCTAGGTCAGGCGTCCACCAACTTTCTCCCTAAAAGGCCAGATAGTAAATATTTCAGCCATGTGGGCCATATGATCTTTGTGGCAGCTACACAACTTTGCCATTGTAGCGTAAAAGCCATCGTGCAAAGCCACTTTAGACAATACGCAAACTTATGAGTGTAGCTGTTTTTGAGAAAACCGTATTTACAGAGTTACAGAGACAGGCAGCTGGTAGGGTTCGGCCTGTATGCTCCAGTTTGCTGACCCCTGCTCTAGATCTCAATCTGAACCTGTCCTATATTGTGCATAGTTTCTCCCACGGTGTCCATTCTAATGTTATGTATGGTCATTTCTTTTTCATATGGTAGTTTTAAAAAAGAATGCAGTTAAATTTCCATGTTTCTTTTTTAGTTTGTAGTTTTAATCTAAAGCTTATGAAGGTGTTTTTTTCAAGATTATAAACTATTCCCTCACTCTTGTAATTCCCTTGTAGTTCTTTTTATGCTTAACTTTCTAACGCATCAGAGTTTTGTCTTAGAAAAATAATTTTGGCATAAAACTAGAAGCTGTAAGATAGTCCAGGTAAATGATAGTAAAGGTCTTCTCCAGGTCACTGTCGGCCAGGATGGAAGGAGTCATGAGACACTAAGGACAGGGTATTGGTGGTTGCTTGGAGGTGGGGATTGAGGAGACCTGGGTACCTTCAGCAAAGACTGAGAATAACAGATAAGGAGTAGGTTTATGGAGTGGGGAGGAGACAAAATTAATACAGTGACTTTGACCCCGTGGAGTTGGAGGTTTAGTTTGGTCCTTAGGTGGAATCACTGGCTCAGGCAAGCAGGTGGTTAGAGCTAGGTGAGGGGTGTGGGCGCGGTAGGAATTCTGAAGTCATGGGAGTCAGTGTAGTCAGTCACTCAGGAGGCCACATAGAGTGAAATGAGGGGGAGCAGATGGGGAAGGGAGGTGAATCAGGGGTTGGCAGTCAGTGGGAGCAGGTCTGGAGCCCAGGGTTTTTGGCTCCCAGGTCCTCATCCCATCTCCAGTGTGGGTTTCTGCGGTTCGTGGTGGGAATTGCTCCCGTGATACGTCCTCCTCCTGCCAACTTATAGGACTTTAGATATGTCTTTTGTGGAAGGAGTCACTGCATCTGAACTTAAGTTCTAGTTCCTTCTACTGCTATTCTGTTGTGGGATCTTGGCTGGGTTGTTCTCTCTCCTCAGGCCTTGATTTTCCCATCTGAAGAATGAGGAGTTTGGTCTTGGTTTCTGCAGGGCCCTTCTAGTCTTCCTGCATCTCCTCTCAGACCTCTCGGTCTAATTGTGCCCCTCGCTGTGCGGCTCTCCACTGCTAGGGCTGCTTGGAGTCTTGGGGTGAGAGTCCCAGGCACAGAGGTGGGTGGGTCAGGACTTGGTTTCTGTGAATCATTTCATCGACTTTCCCTTTACTTTCCCTGTGACCCTCTTAGAAGGTCTAGGGCGTGGAAGTTCTTTACTTCACTTGACATTTATCCCATAAGCAGTGGGCAGATTTCATGCCCACCCCTTTGAGATTTATAATTTATGTGCACATTGGTGGATGGTTTGGCAGGGGCTATGTCAGAAATCCCAGACCTTACAAACGGCCAACAAGCACAGGAAAAGATGGTCAGTATCATTTGTCATTAGGGAAGTGCAGATAAAGATGAGGGTGAGTTATTTACTTCACACCCTCTAGAAGGGTTGTTTTAAAAAAGGGAAGGTCGTAAGTGTTGATGTGGATGTGGAGAAATTAGAACCCTCACACATTGCTCATGGGAATGGAAAATGGTGCAGCCACTGTGGAAAACAGTTTGGCATTTCTTCAAAAGAATTACCATATGACCCAGTAATTCCACTCCTAATGTATATCCAAAATAATTGGGAACAAGTATTCAAACAAGCATATTTGTGCATGTTTGTAATAGTACTATTCATAATAGCCAAAAGGTAGCAGCAACCCAAATAGCCATCAGTGGATGAATGAATAAACAGACTGTGGTATATCCCTATCACAGAATACTCACTTAGAAAAAGAGGAATGAAGTACCGACCATCCTACAATATGACGGAACCTCAGACACGTGTTAAGTGAAAGAATCAGGCACGGAGATGACGCATTGTACGGTTGCATTTATGTGAAATGTCCAGAATAGGTAGAGCCATGGAAATGGAAGGCAGATTAGTGATTACCAGGGTTTTTAGGGGTACGGGAGAAGTTCCTGCAAATGAGATCGGGGTTTTCTTTGAGGGGGTGATGAGATGTCTAAAAACTAGGTAGAGAAGCTAGTTGTGTAACACTGTGAATGTACTAACCATCATTGACTTGTTCACTTTAAAATGGTTAATTTTATGCCATGGGACTCCTACCTCAATTTTTAAAAATGAGTGTGCAAGAATCACTCACACACGTACGCATCCCAAAACTGCCCTCTGCTCCTGGTGCCATTAGAGTGAATATCTGATTGTTTTTACAGTCTAGACCAGGGGATTGACCAGTTCTTTCTTAAAGGGCCAGATCGTAAAAGCTTTAGGGTTTGTAGGCCAAAATCCAGGAGTTCGTGAAGGTACTTACATAATCATGTAGAAACATAAAAACTGTCCTTGCTTTTAGGACCTTAAAAAAAAAAATCCTGGGGCTAGATTTGGCCTATGTGTTAGACCAGCCCTGTACAGTAGGACTATAACGTGACCCACATATGTAATTAAAAATTACCTACTTGCTACATTAGAAAAGTAAAAAGAAATAGATGAAATAAGTTTTAATTATATCTTGTTCAACCTCACATATCCAAAATACCATTTCAACATGTAAAGAAGTTACTCTTTTACCTTTACGGCACCTTTCGTTTCAGGCTGTCTGGCCACTCTCTGGGAGCTCAGGACCCACCGTGTGGGACAGGGTTGCTCCAGCTGCAGCAGCCTGGCCCACCGAGGGGCCTTTGAGACCCTCGTGGGGGGAGTGCTGAGTGGAAAGGCTGTGCTTGAGGGTTTTTCCTCCCTCTTGGGGGTGTCGTGCAGACAGCCTGTGTTCTGAGGATTCCCGGAATGGTTCTCTCCTGCTGTTATTCCTGTTTGTGTCCTCTGCTTGGTGTCTCTTGCCAACTTTTGGGACTTCTTTCTTTGAACGTCACATCTTGCGGACTCCTTTTAGTGGCACTTGAGGGCTCTGCAGCTCTGATCCCCACTCCCCTTCTAGAAGGAGGAGGAAGGAGGGTGCGGGCAGAGCCTGTCCTGGAGGGAGCCAGTGAGAGCTTGGGGGGGCAGGCTGGCGTGCCCCCTCCAGGCACGTTGCTGGCTGCAGTGACTGCATTCTGACACAGCCCTTTGTGTTTGGGAGTGTTTTGCAGCTGTATTCGAGCTGCTTTTTTTCCCTGTGTTCTAGCCTGCTACTTGACCTTTCTTTCCGAGTTCTTTTTCCTTTGCCACACAGAAGGACTACAATCGAAGACCTATGTTCTATTCTTGGCACAGACATGTAGGGTGACCCAGGAAGGTCACTTATGTTCTCTGAGTCTTGGTTTTCCACCTATAAAGCTGGTGCCCCCATTCTGTTTACAGGGAGTGGTCTACTAATGGAATGGATGGAAGGTGCTGGCTAGGCCTGTGGAGGTTACTAAACCCCCTTTGTGGTAATTAATATTCCAGGAAGCGCGCTGATGGCCTGTTGTGTGGGGAATAGCCTTTGTTTGGGCTGTTTCCTGATTACTAGAACCCTGATGCTGTTTAGCCGAAATAAAGAAATTTGACTGGGAATGTTTATCTTTAAATTGTTCCCAAGCTGCCATTTAGTCTTGAAAGAAAGAAGAGAGCCTTGCAACCAGGGAAAAGAGACGAGAAAGAGGTAGCATCCTACTGCCAACATCCTCAGACTGGGGGGGAAGGAGGCACAAGAGCCAGTGAAGAGCCCTGGCTGCTAATTTAGAAGCATTTAACCTGAGAAAACCGGCTTTTCCTTTATGCTTGGCTATTCACACTCTGGGCCTCCCTTTCCCATTTGAAATGCCACAATTGGACCAGGTCAGTAGTTTTCAGACTTGAACTAAATCATTTAGCCTTCCCTTGAAGAATGTCGAAATGCCATGTCTGAAACTGAAAAAGTGACACCGTTCTGGGTAACATGAGGTTGGAGCCTGGAACTTGGCCTCTCAGCCACCTCTGCTTTCTGCCCATGGGACTCCCAGTCATCTCTGAAGGCCAGGGGGACAGGTTTGAAACCTGCCTGAGACTTTGTGGTTCCTCCAGTTTTAGCAGTGTAGAGTTCTGTGAGACGATCCGAGGATGATTTCCCGGCTGCCCTGGCATGGAAGCCCTGAGTGCCCAGCCCCACCGCTCCCTTTATATTATCACTTCCTTTGGGGGCAAGAGAGCCAGTGGGTTGATTCGCTGGCATTTTGTCTCTGGAGACTGGAACCGGAATCTTCCAAACCACTTGCTGGTTTTCTCCATCAGGGTCATCCTAGTTCACATGAAACCACAGCCTGCTTTTTTGCCTGGAGCCTGTAACCCTTCCAGCGCCTTTCTGCCCTCATGCTCAGCGTGGCGTCTGCACCCTGTGCTGGGTGGTGGCCTGCCCCATCTCTGGGGCAGCTTGCAGCAAGAGTGAGCAGATGGGCGCGTCGAATCCTCCGGAGCCTCCATTGTGCTGCGTCACGTGCTGTGTGCCGTGATCTGTCTCGTTCTGCTCTTGGCAGCTGGGGAGGGCTGGTGGCAGCATGGGCCCTGTAGTAAGGGGTGGTGGAGGTTCAGGGAGCTGGGACTGCCTGTCCGAGGTCACTGATCTGCCCAGCGGTGGGGCTGGGACTAGAACCTAGTTCCACACCGTTCCGTGCCGGCCTTTGTGAGACCGGAAGTCTGTCTTCCCTCCTCTTGGAAAGGCAGCTGGGACTTGTTCACCTAGTACTGTTACTGTAGGAGGCTGGGCTATTGCAAACAAAATCAAAGCTGTGTAATGGACGTCTGCTTCCTAGCCCTGGGAGGAGGGGCCTGCAGGGCTGGGTGATACCCCTCCCAGTAATTAAGCAGGTGAGGGGTTGTCCTCAATTAACAGATGGAGCCGCTGAGACCCAGTTCAGTGACCTGCCTCGGTCACAGGAAGGCCAATGCGGGTTTTTCCAAAGTTCTCTTTGACCTCCCTGTGTCTGATAAATTGAAAGTGTTAACCTTTGCTATCAGAAACAGGGCCTTGCCCTGAGAATGGATTCCTTAGTAGCAGGGGTGCATGGGGGTATATGTGGGGATGGTAGTGGGGCAGGACATTTCACAGGTCATCATGTAGGCCCTAAAATCTAAAATCTTCTCAGCCTTAGGGGCCCCATGTCCCTCAACAGACTACTGGCCTTTGGCAGTGACCACACCTTTGGCACAGCCCTAAACAGGAAGCACTGCTTTTCCCCTAAGGAATTCAGAATCAGGAAGTAATTGTGTCCTTGATCTCTGTAGGTCCTAAAGCACTGCTTTTATCAGACGGACCAGGGAGGCTGTATGGCACCCCTTCTGACAGTGTCTTACCTCCGAACGGTCCTGGCCAGTAGCTAAAGGGGCCAAAGGACGGGGGAGCAACTTCTGGGAGTCCCAGTTGAACCAGAGAAAGAGTCCACATCTCTTGGGTCTCCAGGTGCCACATCCAGAGCTTCTCTGCTCTGGGGTTGGTGAGTGACCTGGGGTGTGGGGAGCCTCAGGACTCAGTGGGATTGGGGCGTTCATTTGTCTTCCACTTGGGGACCTGCTCTGACCTAGAAATCTGACACAGTCCCACTTTTCACTTCATGTGCTCATGTAAGGGAATGGAATGGTCGACACCGGGGGCTTTCAGCTCGGATTTGGGTTCACATCCTGGCTCTGTTTTTATGCTGATGGAGCAGGTCATTTAAGAGTTTCAGCGTCTGTGTCCCTCTTCTGGAAACTGGGGACTATAAAATGCCCGTGTCGTGGGTGCCTGTGATGGTGGCGAAGATGGTGCAGGAATGGCGGGTGCCGGATCTGTAAATGGTGGGCCACCTGGGGGGCGCTCAGGAATTGGGGTTCGTTTTCCCCAACATAGGGCGCCCCCTCCCTGGTTCTGTGGGACAGCTGAGCCCCTAGCTCCATTTCTTGTCTACCTCCACACCCACAGAACAAAAGCCCAGGCTGCCTCCTCTCCTGCTGAGCTGCTTGGCCCCGCCCTAGCAACTTCCTCACCTTAGCCCCTTGGGATCAGAAAGGCCATGGTCGGTTTGACTTTCAGAACATGTTTAAGTATAAAGATTGAACTATTTTTTTGTGTTTGGGTTTTTAAAAAAATAAGATGAAACTGGTTTTAAGAATTTGAAGAGGATCTGAAGTGAAGAGGCCAGATGCCATTAGCCTATGACTTACCCTTAGAGGCCGTGGGCTGCTCCAGAGGGCAGTGGTCGGCACAGCAGCCACCTCTGAGCCCCTGCCAAGCTCCAAGAAGTACCTAGTGCAGGTCCTGTGAATGGCAGTGGCAGATCCTGATTCCAGAAGTCACTTTGCACGGAAGTGTCTGAGTTGTCATCAGTAAAGTAGGAGAGGATTAAGAGAAGGCACTGTCCTGCTCGTCCCTGCAACAGTTGTCTGGGAACCAAAGTCCTGGTGCCCTGGGCCTGGTGAAACAGCTGGAGGGTAGAGGGCAGCACAGGTCTTGTCCCAAACTGATGGGCAGGTGGGTGGGGGATGTGGCTGGGGCACGTCCTGACCCTTTGGTCCCCCAAGAGTTGATTCATTCACCTCAGCCAGCAGGTTCCTCCTTCCAGTCTCCCCGCTTATCCCCAGGCTTTACAGGTCCCACATGCTTCCAGGGAGGGGAGCCTTTCGCCAAGGAGACCGTTGTCTAGGGTCTAAACAGGTAGAAGTGGTTCCTAGCTAAAGCCTGCAGACAGCTCTTGAAACAGGCAGATGCCATCTCCGCTAACAGCCTGCTGACTCTTTGTCCCCGTTTCCTGCCTCGAAACCCACTGCCTGTGAGCTTAAGGGTCCTTTTCGGGGGATCTGGACCAGCTAGGGTGGTCATGCAGCCTCCTGTGATGTGGAGGTTTTCCTATTCTTAAATCGAAGGTGAAGGAGCCATTGAGGTGTACTCAGGGATTGTTTATTGTGGCGGGCGGTGGCATTTGTAGCTAGCAGTAATTGCTGCTGTTAACTCATTTACATTCACAGTGGCCTTATGAGGTGGAGAGATAAGAAACCTGAGCTGTGAAGTGGCACTGTAGCTTGCCCAAGGGCAGTACTGTAAGTGGAAGAGCTGGATGCAAACCCAGTCTGACACAAGTTCTCCTCCTCCCACTCTTTTGCGTCCTGTCCTGAGTGTGGCAGGTGGGCCTCCCGAACATTAGATTTCTGGCTGTGTGTGGCCCTCTTGTCCAGGAGCCAGGGGCTGTCCTGCGGGAAGGGTGAGTTTGTGCTGGGAAGGGTGGAGCGAGAGGACGAGGCCTGAACTGAACTGAAGCTTTCCTGTCTCTTTTTTCCTTCCCATGGCACCTTCCCATCCTACCTGTTTCTTAATGGGAGGCACTGCTTTTTGAGGGAGAGGGTGAGACTTTTTCCTACAAAGCTTTCCTGCGAAGCCCCAGAAATGTGTCCCCACGCATTCTCTAGCATTCCTCCCTTTGCCACGAATGGCGTCATGTTCCAAAAATCCCGCGGCCATGGGCTCCTTGTCAAGACCAAACAGGGAAGAGACTTTTTTAAAATGTCACTTTCGCCCTCTTCCTCCAGCTGTTGCAGCCCCGGGAGGAGCCCTGTGCATAGTTTGGGCTTGCAGGGCGTGTGTGGTGTGTGCACAGGGGGGGTGCATGGGCGGCTGAGCAGGGAAGTGTGCGGGGGAGGATGGAGAGCAGGCCATCAGCTGTGTGCCCTCACCCTCTCTGTGCCTGGGATCTAGGGAGCTCTGCGTGTGGGTTTGGTTTGGGGGTTTTGTGGCCTTTTTTTTTTTTTTTTTTAAGGTGAAATTCACAGAACATGAAATTAACCATTTTAGAGTGTGTAATTCCATTGCATTCATCACATTTGTAGTGTTGTGCAAACATGACCGGTCTATAGTTTAAGACATTTCATTGGGGTGCCTGGGTGGCTTAGTGGGTTAAAGCCTCTGCCTTCGGCTCAGGTCATGATCCCAGAGTCCTGGGATCGAGCCCTGCATCGGGCTCTCTGCTTAGCAGGGAGCCTGCTTCCTCCTTTCTCTCTCTCTCTGCCTGCCTCTCTGCCTACTTGTGATCTCTGTCTGTGAAATAAATAAATAAAATCTTTAAAAAAAAAAAAGACATTTTATCATCCTGAAGGAATACCCATAACTATTGGGCTGTGACTCCCTACTCCCAGTCCTCAGCAACTACCAGTTTGCTTTCCTGTTCTTACAGCTTTATCTATGCTGGAAGTTTCATTAAAATGGAGCTAGAATATGTAGCATTTAGTCTGGCTTCTTTAGTGTGTTTTCAGAGTTCATCCAGTGGTAGCATGGATTAGTACCTCGTTGGTTGTTTTAATGGCTGAATAATATTCCAGTCTATGGCATAGCACATTTACATTATCTGTTCATCTGCAGTTGGATGCTATTTCCACATTTTGGCTGTTGTGAATAGTGCTGCTATGAACGTTCACATACACATTTTATTTGAACATTTACTTTGAGTTCTGGGTAGAGACCTAGAAGTGGAATATCCAGGTCCAGTGGTTGTTCTGTTAGTGAGCCGTGTTTCAAATCAGCACATCAAGCCATGGCGGTGCCCAGACCTGAGCTCCTCATTTGTAGGACTCCAGGGTGGAGAACTGGGCTACGGGCAACCCTCAGGCTTATAAGCATAGTGTGCAGCTTTGAGGTGGCGGTAGAGGCGCTATGCCCGGGCACAGGGGTGGCTGAGCCACTTTGAGCTTCAATCCCTTGTTTCTGTCTAACCGGAAGATGAGTGGAGCTGCCAGGAAGGAGCTAAGTGGAGGGCTTTCGTATTGGTGGGAGGGGGGCTGAGGGAGCATAGGAGTCAAAAGCCACACAATGTAGGGAGACGCTGGGGTGCTCCAGTGGTGTGATGCATGGGGAGCTGCAGCTGTTGGGCCTCTAAAAGATGTTGGGGTCACTTAGAGGGAAAAAAGATGATCTGGCCTGTTCACTACTCTGATACCAGTTTTCAAACTTTATCTTTTTAGGAGTAGAGCACAGAGCTCCTTGAAACAGAACATGGAACTCACATATGTTGAGGGATGGGAGGAGAGGATGGTGCCACCTGTGAGACACTGCCCCCCCCCCCCCAAGCTCCGCCCCACCCAACACTCTGCCGTGGCCCCTGAAGCACCAGCTCCCTTTGTCTTCATGGGTTGAATATCACTGATTTACCCTGACCCCCATGTGAATATTTTTTAATAGAATGAAATATTTGATGTGTGCAAAAGAACGGAAGTCACATCTGTGTACAGTCTACGTACTGGGTTCCTAAGGAACACTCTAGGTGCTTGATCGTCCCCGTGTTTCAGCCTCCCTCAGTGGCCGGCCTCCAGGGACCCATAGTGGGTGTTGCATGTGTGGAACCCAGCCCCCTCTCCAGGCCTCCCCTCCTCAGCAGAGCTTTGCCTCACCCTGAGGAAGGGTTCCCTACCTGGTGCATGCGGGAGTCATTCCATTTCCAGATGTGCTGTATGTAGTACAGCCACTGTGGTAAGTCTGGTGGGGGATAGGCAGCCTTTTAAGGTAGTGCTGTGGAGGAGAGAGGAGTCTGAGTAGAGATTTGGAGATGGACCTGAAGGCTCCTTTGTGTTTGGGCTGATGGAGAGCCAGAGTGACAGCATGAGCAGAGTTCTGAGGGAAGCTGGGGTGTGTGGGCAGGACGGGCCAGTCACTGACCTGACAATTTGCAGAGGTGGTGCTGGGATGATTGGCTAGGTCAGTGGTTCTCAAACTTTTTGTTTTGGGGACTCCTTTATGCTCTTGATTATTGAGGCCCTCAACGGGCTTTTGTTTATATGGGTTACATTTGTAGTGTTTGTTGTGTTAGAAATTAAAACTGAGAAATGTTTAGAAATTTATTAATCTGGGACACCTGGGTGGCTCAGTAGGTTAAGCCTCTGCCTTTGGCTCAGGTCATGATCCCAGGGTCCTGGGATCGAGCCCTGCATCAGGCTCTCTGCTCAGCGGGGAGCCTGCTTTCTCCTCTCTCTCTCTGCCTGCCTCTCTGCCTACTTGTGATCTCTGTCTGTCAAATAATAAATTTAAAAAAAAGAAATTTATTAATCTATTTAAAAATAAAAGAAACCTATTACATGTTCACATAAATAACAGGTATATTCTGGAAAATGATTTTTCCAGAACAAAAATAAATCTGCTAAGAAGAGCCATACTATTTTACCTTTTTGAAAATCTCCATAACATCTGTCATCATGAAAGACAGAGGGATTCTGCTGTCTTCTGCACTCATTGTGATGTCATGTCACATACCTTCTAGCAAATCCTGCTCTACACTAGGGAGAGCATGAGAGTGTGGAATGGAAATGAAGACTGCATAAAGTAGTTTTGGCTCGTGAACCCCCAAAAGGGTCCCAAGGGCTGTACTTTGAAAATCATTGGTCTAGTTCAAGTTGGACCATTTGCTGGAAGGCCATGATAGGAGAGGCAGGGAGGACTCCTGTCATGATGGAGCTGATGCAGGTGCGGAATCCGGGCGGGGGCCAGAGGCAGCCCTCTTGGAGTGAGGTGTCAGACGTGCAAAGGGCTTCTGCCCTTTGATAAGGGGACCACTGGGGACAAGTGCCTGCTCTCTATAGCAGCAGGCACACTCCAGGACTGGCTCACCCTTATGTCCTGCCGCCAAGGGTTGGGTCTCCAAAGAATAAATGAAATGCAGATACACAGCATGTGGTCAGGACTCAAGGTAAAGAGTATGGGTAGGTTATATTCTGAGTGCACAGACAGGCATCTGAGGCTTAGAGAAGGAGGTCGCTTTGCCCTTACATTCCACCACCGCAGTCTGTAGCTCCTGGTAGTGATGGGCCAGAGGTGCCTGGAATGTTTTAGCTTGGAAACTAGACTAGCAACAGGGCTGGGTTCTGATTCGGGAGTGAGGGGCAGCCAAGGACTAACAGACGGTCTAGCAGCAGGTCTCCTTAGCACTCTGTCACTGACTAGCTTTGTGGCCAGAAGGCAAGATACTCCTGATCTTTCATCTGTTCACTTAGCGGTGCTCAGTAATTCAGGGCCCCATCCCCATTCCTGACCAGGAGCTTTGGACATGTGAGTTGGAAGGAAGCATAGCAGTGCCCAGGTGACACTCCCTCTTTCCCTGGAGATGCAGGGCTGGGGCTTGGGTCAGAAGTCAGGGTGGAGAGGGAGGTTTGGGTTCCTTGATTTCAGAGTTGATGGTTGGGCCTTGTGTCCTTAGAGGGTGGGGAGGGGATCCAGAGGAATCTTGGAGGCTCCAGAGGTCTGTGTGACACAACTGGGATTGTTCAGATTTTATTTATTTATTTATTCATTCATTTATAAATATTTTATTATTTGAGACAGAGCATGAGCAGAAATGGGGCAGAGGGAGAGGGAGAAGCAGACTCCTGCTGAGTGGGGAGCCCAATGTGGGGCTCCATTCCAGAACCCTGAGATAATGACCTGAGTCAAAGTCAGATGCTAGCCAACTGAGCCATCCAGGCACCCTTCACTACATTTTATTTTTAAGAAGAAATTTGGATCAACCCTCAAAGTTTTCATCAGGAAGATTACCTCTTCTTTTTAAGACTACAGTGCTCCTCAACCAGGTCCTGCCCCTTCAGTTCAGTGACTGTACAGGTATTTTGATGTCTTTAGTGTTAAATCAGGGAGTTACTCAGATCTTCTTTTAGGTATACCACAGTCTTTGTTATGACTTTATTTTTTATGGCATGTGTTAAAGAAAATATTTTTCACATACTCCTTTCTTTCCTCATCCGTGTGGAAAGGCTTTATGAAAAGGCCTATGTCTGTTTCCTTTGAGATGTTTTCAGCTTGAGATTTGGTCTGTGTAACTAGTGCTGCCTGCCCCCGAATGTCCTTACTGGGAGCCTCTCGGGAACCCCCTTACAACACCTCCTTCAACCGGTTTCCCTTTTTTTGTGTGTGTGGCTTTTGAAGAGTTCATTGTCCAGACTTTACATTGATAAGTGGTGTTTACCTCTTTGCTCTTTCTTTAAAAAGGTTGAAAAACTCACCAAATGTTCACAGCCACGAAAAGGTAGAAATGACTCCAGTGTCCAACAGCAGATGAGTAGATAAACAAAATGTGGTCTGTTCATAAATGGAATATTACTTGGCCATAAAAAGGAATAAAAGACACACACATACGGGCGCCTGGGTTAAAGCCTCTGCCTTCGGCTCAGGTCATGATCCCAAGGTCCTGGGATCGAGCCCCATGTTGGGCTCCCTGCTCAGTAGGGAGCCTGCTTCCTCCTCCTGCCTCCCTGCCTACTTGTGATCTCTGTCTGTCAAATAAATAAATAAATTTTTAAAAATCTTAAAAAAAGAAAAAAGACATACTACAGTGTGGCTAAATCTTGAAAGCATCATACTAAAGAAAGAGAGCAGTCATGAAAGGTCACTCATCATTTGACTGCATTCATATGAAATGCCTAGAATAGGCAAATACATAGATACAGAAAGTAGATTAGTGGTTTCCAGGGACTGGGGTGGGCATGGGGGTAGGGAATGGAGGGTTTAGGGAATGACAGCTAAAGATTACAGGGTTTCTTCTGGGGGGGGGGTGACAAGAGTTGGAGGGTTCTAGAATTCATTGTGGTGGTGGATGCACTACAAACCATTGAATTGTACTCACTTTTAAATGGGGGAGTTGTATGGCATGTGTTTTATACCTTAGTAAAGCTATTATAGAAACACCCCAGACAGATTACTCCACCTTATTCTTCGTTTGTGCTCATAATTCACATCTTACTTATCTTTGACATGTTCATTTCCCATCTTTGTGTCTTTTTCTGCTTGACATTTGCTATCCACGCGTGGCTGGTAGCACAGATTCCATCTCTGTTCTGCCCTGTCCTGGCACTCCCAGGTCCCCCTGAGCACACTGCACGGATCTGCTGTTGGCCTCACCCTCTCATGCACCCTTCTATGCAGTCTGGGCAAGTATGTGGCCTCAGCACGGAAGCATTCTCTGCTGAAACCAAGTAGGCCATCCGATAAACTTTGTAGAGCTCAGGTCATTGTTTCATCAAATATTTATTTATTGTCTTTGTCTCCACCCTGTGCTGCTTCTGATTTGGCCGAAGGGTGGGACCATCTGCAGATTATCTAGAGGTTTGGGGCCTCTGGCTAGCTCTGGAGGTGTGGGCCCTGATCATGCCTTGTGGAATTCTTGGGATTTGCGCTCTCCTCCTCAAGCCCTTGCTTCCATGACACTGCCAGATGGGGTGACACTGTGTGTACGGCTCTGCAGTCTTACCTCTGGAAGGCAGCTTGAATGGCTGCACATGCCAGATGCTGGCTTAGTTCCGCCGGCTCTCATGTCCCTGACTTCAGTTTCTGAAGTTAGTCCTTTGCTCACTTCTCACAGGAAGTCTCTCCCAGACCTCCTGTCTCCGCCCCTGGTGCCAAGTTCCTTTCCCTTCGTTCCACTCTTTGTGCCTTTGTCTCATTGTGGGTATTTCCAGTGGCTTTCTTATCTTTGCATTGATGGTTCTGCCATGTGACCTTTAGCACCAAAGGTTGGAAAGCTGCATTTCTCCTGCAGGGTCACTTGTCTTGGTAATTAATAGGGTCCCAACTCTTTCCCCAAAGTATCCCTGTTTGAATGGTTAATTACAGGGTTACTCTCCTTTGTCTGGGGTGGGCAGGCCCACTTCAAATGTAAGGGTGGAAGCCTGTGCTCACCCTTACGTTTGCACAGGTAAGAAAGACTTCCTCCTTCCAGAGAAGAGCCCTGCATTTTCCATCAGCTTCCGGAACACCTTAAAAATCCATGGTGCCTGGCTACGCTGTGTGGGTGGCTCTGTGGAAAGTGGTTTGTGGTTGGTTCGTCCCATAGTGATGAACTCCTCACAGGTGCCATGCACACCCAGGCCCTAGACCTCGGCTGCAGGGGTGTCTGGGGAGACCCTGTGTGATGCGCAGGTCAGGACTAGACCCTCCAGGAGAACATGCTTCCTATTCAGATGGCTCCAGCCTTTACTTTTGGAAGCAGCTCACCGATGCAGAGCAGCGTGGAACGGTTACAGGTCAGCTATGGGGCCAGGTGGTCAAGTTTCACAGCCTGCTTAGACAGGTCATTTTGGTGTCCTTGAATGTCAGATGGAGGTGTTGATGGCATATACCTCATAGGTTTGTTGTGAAGATCCGAGAGTACATGAAAGGCGTGGAGCAGTGACCAGCCACATAAGCTGTGATGTTAGCTCTCAGGACAGTGGAAAGCAGGACAGATGTGATGAAGAGAAGAAACAAATGGATATTTTTACAGCAGCCTTTCTCACTTAGAAGGCCAGGTTTTCACCCTGGCCAGGGCCCTAGGTTCTGATCACGTTGAATCACAGAGATAGACTGGCTGTACTCACTCACAGTTGTGAGTATCTTGGTGATGGCTGATGGTTCTCTGCTGACATTCAGAGGCAGATGCCAGGCAGATGCTCATGCTGGCGTATGGTGGCTGTATTGAGGAATGTAGTTTGTGTCCAGAACTGGATGTAAAGCACCATCACGATATTCTCCAGGCCTTGAGGAGTCCCAGCATGGTTTACTCCACACGGCCTTGTGGGAGAACAAGTGTGTGTGTGACATCTCAGGGAGTCGACAGTGATGGCCAGTACCCTCACTGATGGTGGTTGGCCCTGGCGGATTGTTCTGAAAAGATGCTCCACCTTGCCTGAGGGCATTGGCCCTAGTAGGCATGGTCAGAGTTGTGTGCTAATTCCCTGAGTGTAGGTGAGGCAGGTGGGCACCTAGGACACAGTAAGGTCTTGGCAAGGTTAAGGCCTGAGACTCACTTTCACATGTGCTCACTTCTCCTTTTACTGACTTCCTCTGAATGTCTCGGAAAAGACTGGCGACCTTGAATTCTTCCATGATTTATAAGCTTATAAAGATGGCCAGACGGCTGCTGCCCAGGCATCATTTCTCCTGTTAGAACTGAAAGGTAGAAAATATTAAACAGTCTGTTTGCTATGAATGTGGAAGTGTTGCCACAGAAACTTTTAGGGAGGAAGAAGGGGGCAAGGAAGCAACTTCAAAACTGTAGGTATATTGGCTGTAATTTACACGCATTCTGCCTGTAGATCTTTTTTTTCTTTTTTAAAGATTTTATTTATTTATTTGACAGACAGAGATCACAAGTAGGCAGAGAAGCAGGCAGAGAGAAAGGAGGAAGCAGGCTCCCCGCTGAGCAGAGAGCCTGACGAGGGGCTTGATCCCAGAACCCTGGGATCATGACCTGAGCCCAAGGCAGAGGCTTTAACCCACTGAGCCACCCAGGTGCCCCTGCCTGTAGATCTTTTAATGAATCCTCTACCAAGGGCCATTTGCCCTCCAGCTCATGCTTGAGTGTTGGTCCCTGTACCTGACCTTTGGCCCAGAGAAATCTTTTCCCCAGGAATTTCCCCAAAGCTGGGATACTGACCCCCACATGTATAGATCCTTTAGGACTGTGGGACTTTTCTTCTTGAAGGACTTTTATCTGGCATGAGGGATCCTATGTGGGCTTTGCACACTATGCCCCTATGCTGAGTCGGGAGCCCTGCAGTCCTGGACTGGTCTCAAATACTCTGTAGTCCTACCCATCATACTCTTTGGGGACCTGCATTTACTACCTCCACTGTGGGGCTCACTCCCCTGAGCACTGCTGGTCCCCACACGCTACCTACTAGTTTGGTCTGAGCACCAGATGTGTGCACAGCCCTATGTGGGTGCTGGGATGTATATCCCTGACCCTGGGCCCTTGATTGTTCAGTGACCCAGTACGTGTTTATGTCTGATGTAATTGTTTAAAAAATGGTATGGAAAAGTTATGTGTATTTTTCTATTATTGTAGGTAATGAAACTTGAGATTCACAGAGGTAATGTCTTGCCCTGGGCCACACAGCAACCAAGTCATGGAACTAGGACTTGAACTTGGGTCTTCTGGTTCCCAGGCCACAGTCTTTACACTAATTATCTAGAGCTGTTAGGTCATTCCATTGGTGGAGCGTAGAGTACAGGGATTCCCTGACTTCATCTACTTCTTGTTCCGCCAGGAGCAATCAAGCCCTCACATTCCACCCCTGCCATCTTTTGGAAGGTATTCTGTTAGTACGATATTAGAGGCATGCATAGTCAGGCAAACATCTTCTCCTCCCTTTGAAAAGTAGTATCTGATAAGTATTATATGTAGCATAACTTTTCAAAAAATGGGAAAAGCAAACAAACCCCAAGACTTGCTCATCACAGCAGTCAACACGATAGCTGTTTGCTCATTGACTCCCAATCTTTCTCTGTCCTTAGGATGCCTTTTATAATAGGCCCCATTTTTACATCCTACCCTGGATGCTTGTTCCCATGTCTAGTCTCCTTTCCTAAAGTAAGAACTCCTTGAGGAGGGACTGTGTGCACATCACATTTTTATCTCTGGTCCCTCAAGTGATTCCATCTTTGCAGCAGCAACTGGGGAAATTCCAATGAACATCTCCAGATTTAATGTGCCACCTGCCTCTGTGCAGGAAGCACTGGCCTGATGGCCTCCCATGGGCACACAGTCTCAAGGGTTTCTTGAATTCCTCATAGATATTTGTAATTAATAGCTGTGTAATATTTTCCTGAGTTGATCATCAAGCATTCATTTACCCATTTGCTTGTTGGACATTCAATCATGAGGGGAGCTTTTTGCTTCTCTGTGTTATTTCTTTTGGCTTAATTTCTGGCTGTGGGGTTCCTGGGGGCAGGAGCATGGGAATGCCATGGTTGTCCCCACATACGGCCACATTGCTGTTCTTAGAGGGTGCCAGGTTTCCCACAGCACTTGTGCCTGTGTCTTGGCCAGTGTGGCACATGTCGCATGACGGGGTCAGATTCAGAGAAGGGAGAGGGACACTTGAAGTCCAGCCTGTTTGCCCGCTCCTCAGCCTGCTGGTTGTCCCCCAGTGCTAGGTGCCGACCAGTACCGATTAGCAACCTGGGAGCTCTGTGTGGAGGCTGGAAGTGTGGTCTGGGCCCACCGAGGTGCCAGCTGGGAAGGTCTTACCGGCCATACTGAGAGAACAGGTTGGGAGCAGTCTCGGCTGTGGGGTGGTGACCTGGAAACGTGCCTGCTGACTCCTGTGGATGTTTGTTTCAGTGACTGCAGCCTGACTTTGTACAGGGCGCTGTGCTGGGTGGAGGCGAGATTCCTGTCCGCAGCAAGCTGAGGTGTTGTGAGAAGGAAAGAACGTGGATCGCCTGGGTTGGGAGATATGGAACTTCGGAGAGTGGGCAGGATGGGGCAAAGAGCCCTCTGCACAGAGAATTGCTTGTGCTTTAGCGCAGAAGCCTGGAATATTTTTCTTCCCCCTGGGAGGTGTAAGTATAACAGAGCAGTTCAGAGAAGGGGGAGGTGGCAGTGTCTGGATTAATGGCAGCAGAGCCACAGTAGGTTCTCAGTTAGCAGTTGGCTTTGGGTCAGTTCCTGTCCTGGAAGGGGATGTGGGATTTTGAGGGGGCCTGTGTAGGGGTCTGGTGTCCCCTTACTTCCCATAGAGGGCCTTTAGGATGACGGGATGTTATCAGGGTGGGGCCCACATTTTTGCATCGGTCGTTTTGGGTACTCACCCTTTAGTGCCATAGTGTGCAATGTATCTGACTGCCTTTCTTGGCGCCTTGTACACTCATGGTGGCTGAATCTGAGGATGGGAAAAGCGAGGTTAACCCCTGTTAGAAATCCTTCACTGACTTCCCTGCTCTTTGAGCCTCACACAGGCCACATGTTGCTGAGAGCTGAGCATGTAATGTTCTGGCTGCCTTGGAGCTGATTGTGATCGGACGGTGGCGTCCAGAGGCCTGTGTGTTTCCGGGAAGCATCAGTGTGGCAGCTTGGCAATGCTGTGTAAAGCTGGCTGGGACGATGGCATCTTTCCCTGCTTGTGGCCTGCCCACTTGGCCTGAACTGAGGCAGTTGGGCTCTCCCTGATGCGGCCCAGACCTGCCTGGAGGGTAGCAAGAGGGAAAGGGGCAGAAGGACCTCACCATGGTTGAGTCAACAGGCCCAACAGAGTACACACATGTGGGTGTGTGTGACCTCCAGGAGAAGCTGTTCAAAGGCTGGTGGAGCTCATTCAGCACAGTTGAGGGCCACAGAGGGCCAGCCTGGCCTGGGGAAGACCCTTGTGGACCACAGAAGTCTTCACAGCTGGAGTTCCTACGGTCTGGGGCTCTGGAGGGTCCTTTTCCAGTGCCAAATGCCTGTATGAGGGTGGACGTGGTATTCAGCAACTAACAGGTTTTTTGTTTTTTGTTTTTATTAAACTTTTTATTTTGAGATAATTGTAGTTTTCTGTGCAGTTATGAGAAATTACAGAGCTATCCCATGTATACTTGACCCACATTCCCTCAGGGGTAGCACCTTGTAAAATTATAGTGTGGTGTCAGAATCAGGAAATTGACACTGATACAGTCAAGATGCAAGGTGTTTCCATCCTTCCGGTTCCCTTCACACCATGCCTCCTGCCCTCCCACCACTACTGCCTCTTAACCCCTGGCAGCCATGAATCTGTTCTCCATTTCTGTAGATTACACATTTCAAGAATTTTATGTGAATGGAACATGCAGCCTCTCAGATTTGGCTTTTTTTACTTATAGTTCTCTGGAAATTCGCCCAGATTGTGTGCATCAAGTTTGTTCCTTTTTATTGCTGACTAGTATTCCGTGGGGTCATGTACCAGTTTCTTTAACCACTCACCCATGGAGGACATATGGGTTTCTAGTTTGGGGCTATTATAAATAAAGCTGCCGTAACCATTCAGAAATGTACAGTTTATGTGTGAATGCGGACTTTTGTTTTTCTGGAATAAGTACCCAGGTTTGCAGTTCCTGGATATTATGGTAATTGCATGCTTAGTTTATAAAGAAACCACTAAGCTTTTTTAGAGTAGCTGTACCATTTCACATTCTTTCAGGGACTATGTGAGTGATAGACTTTCTTCACAGTCTTGGTAGCATTTGTTATTGTCACCACTTTTAATTTTAGCCATTCTAATAAGTTTATATTGCTCATGGTTCTAAACAGATTTTTTTTTTTTTTTTTTTTTTTTAGCTGTTGAGTTTCGAGAGGGCTTATTATACTGTATTGGATCCTAGTCCTTTGTTGAGCGAGTGGGATAAAAATATTTGCAAACCACATGCCCAACAAAGGACTTACCTTTTTACCCTCCAGGTAGGTAGGATCTTTGGACAGCAAAAGTTTTTAATTTCAGTGAAGTTCGATTTGTCAGTTTTTGTTTCATTTTTAGTTGCTTTTGTATAAGATTGAGCTTTATTTTTTTACCTGTGGATGTCCAGTGGCTTCAGCACCATTTGTCAAAAGGCTGTCTCTCCTCCATTGAATTGCTTTAGCACCTTTTCCCAAAATTAAATTAGACATATTTGTGTAGGTCTGTGTCTGGGTTCTCTATTCTCTTCTCTCTCTCTCTCTTTTTTTTTTTTTTTTTTTAAGAGAGGAAGAGCGGGAGGAGGGGCAGAGGGGGAGAGAGAATCTTAAGCAGGCTTCACACCCAGCACAACCCTGACGTGGCGCTCTTTCTCACAACCCCGAGATCATGACCTGAGCTGAAATCAGGAGTCGAACGCTTCACCAACTGAGCCACCCAGGCATCCCTCTGTTCTATTCTATTGATCTATGTATCTCACCTTCCACTAATATCACACAATGTTGAGTACTGTGGATATGTAATCATGTAATTGAGTAGGTGAATTCCTCCCTCTATTTTTTAAAATTTTTAAACTATTTTCATTCCTTTGACTTTCCATTTAGAGTTATCTTGTCTATATCTACAAGTCTTACTGAGCTTTTGATTAGTAATTGCATTAATTCTATATATCGATTTGGGGAGATTTTTCATCTTATAATCTTCCAGTCTATGAACATATGTCTTTCCTTTTTTTTTTTTTTTTTAAAAGATCTTCTTTGGTTTCTTTCATCATCTTCATTGGTTTCTTTCATCTGCAGTTTTTTGTTTGTTTGTTTTATTCTTTTTAGAATGCAAGTCTTGTACATGCCTTGCTAGATTTAAATATTCCTTCTTATTTTTAAGACTTTATTTATTTGAGAGAGAGACAGCGAGCATGCACAGGAGAGGGAGAAGCAGACTTCCTGCTGAACTGGGAACCTGACTTGGGGTTCAATCCCAGGACCCTGGGCTCATGACCTGAGTCAAAGGCAGATGCTCAACCAACTGTGCCACCCTGGTATTCATTTTCTTTAAGTGATTGTGAATGGTATTATATTTTTAATTTTGGTGTCCACATATTCACTGCTAGTATGTAGAAATACAGTTGATTTTTGTATACTGTTATTATATTCTGCACCCTTGTTGAACTCACTTACTAGTTCTAGGAATTTTAAAAAACAGATTCCTTGTTTTTCTACATAGAAAATTATGTCATCTGTAAACATTTTATTTTTTTCTTTCTGATCTACATGCCTTTTACTTCCTTTTCTGCCTTATTGCACTATAACTAGAAATTCTGGCATTGTAGTTCTGAGAGTGGACATCATTGCCTAGTTCCTTATCTTAGAGGAAAACATATCGTCTTTCATCATTTCTTAAATTTCACATATGAGTGAGATCATGTGGTATTTGCTTTTCTCTGACTGACTTATCCCACTTAGCTTAATACTCTTTAGCTCTATCCTTGTTGCTACACATGGCAAGATTTCATTCTTTATTATGGCTGAGTAATATTCCATTGTAGATATAGATCATATTTCTTTTTTTTTTTTTTAAGATTTTATTTATTTATTTGACAGAGAGAGATCACAGTAGACAGAGAGGCAGGCAGAGAGAGAGAGAGAGAGGGAAGCAGGCTCCCTGCTGAGCAGAGAGCCTGATGCGGGACTCGATCCCAGGACCCTGAGATCATGACCTGAGCCGAAGGCAGCAGCTTAACCCACTGAGCCACCCAGGCGCCCATAGATCATATTTCTTGATCCCTTTGTCTGTTAATAAACATTTGGGCTGCTTCTGTAGTTTGGTTGTTGTAAATAATGCTGCAGTAAACTAGGGATTCATGTATCCCTTTGGATCAGAGGTTTTCTAATTTGGGTATACAATTTCTGGATTGTAGGATAGTTCTGTTTTTAATTTTTTGAGGAACTCATCTGAGATTTTGCTTTCATTTCTGAAGGATATTTTTTCTGGATATAGGATTCCGGTTTGATGGTTTTCTTCCAGTGCCTGAAAAGTATTGTACCACTTGCTTCTGGCCAACAAGGTTTCTTGTCCACTGTTGTCATTTTTGGTTTTCTTCCTATCCATAAACTGTTACTTCTGTTTGGCTGCTTTCAAGAGTTTGTATTTATCTTTAGTTTTCAGAAATTTAATATTGATGTATCTTGGTTAGATTTCTTTGGATTGATCCTTTGGCGTTTACTCAGCTTCTTGAATTTATAGGTTGCCTTTCTTTCCAAATTTGGGAAGTTTTCAACCATTGTTTCTTAAAGTGCTTTTTCCACCTTAGTCTCCTTTTCTCCTTCTGGGAGTCTCATGACACATATGATAAATCTTTTTTTATTGTTCCACAGGTCTCTAAGACTCTGTCCTTCTCATATTATTTCTTTTAGTCCATTTTCTTGTTGTTGCCTGATTGGGTAGTTTGTTTGTTTGTTTTTGTTAAGATTTTATTGACTTATTTAACAGAGAGTGAGTGCATAAGCAGAGGGAGTGGGAGAGGGAGAAGCAGGTTTCCCACAGAGCAGGGAGCCCCATGTGGGGCTCAATCCCAGGAGCCTGGGATCATGACCTGAGCAGATCTAAGATCATGACCTAAAGGCAGATGCTTAACTGACTGAACCACCCAGGTGCCCCTGATTGGCAATTTCTGTTATTTTTCTAACAGTTCCCTGATTCTTTCCTTGTCCCATCATTCTGCTGTTAGGCCCATCCATTTAGTTTTTTATTTCATTTATTTTATTTTTTTAGTTTAAAAACTACCATTTTTAAAAAAAGATTTTATTTATTCATTTGACAGAGAGATATCACGAGTAGTCAGGGCAGCAGACAGAGAGAGGGGGAAGCAGACTCCCCACTGAACAGAGAGCCCGATGTAGGGCTCAATCCCAGGACCCTGAGATCATGACTGGAGCCGAAGGCAGAGGCTTAACCCACTGAGCCACCCAGGCACCCCTCCATTTATTTTTGTTTTTGTTTTTGCTTTTTTTTAATCTCCTGGTTTGTTGTTGTTGTTGTTGTTGTTTGCTGGGGCTTTCTGTGTTTCTGTTTATTCCGAACATGCTTATAATTTCTTATTGAAACATTTCAGCATTGGTGCTTTAAAATCTTCATTAGATAATCCTGACATGTCTGTCACCTTGGTGTTGGCATCTATTGATTGTTTTTGTTTATTCAATTTGTGACCTTTCTGTTTCTTAGTATGCTGGTGATTTTTTTTTTTTAATTGAAACTTGGATATTTTTGTATTATTTTAGGTGACTGTGGATTGTGTTTGACCCTTCTCTTCTAGTCGGCTTTTTCTGACATTACTCCAGTGGTGGGGGGGGACACCATCTCTAACTTTCAGGTGGAAGTAGAAGTCCAGGCTCCCCACCTGGCCTCCACTGATACCCGATGGGGGTAGTACCTTGTTACAGCAGAGCCGGGGTGAGAGTTCAGCTCTCCACGTTTCTTCCTCTGACTCTATCCCAGCAGGGAGAGGGAGGGGGACCTTGTTACTTCTGGGTGGGGGCAAAAATCCCAGGTGCCTGCCTGGTCTCCCGAAATCATCCTGGTAAAGGTGCTGGGGCACCTCTTAGCTGACAAGGGTAGGAAGGAAGCCTTTGCTGTCATGGGTGGGTCTGGGGCTGAGTCTTTCCCGTCAAATGTGGCAGGAATGGAGCATTATCATCTAAGAATATTCTGTCTTACCAGGTTGTTCTTCCCTGGTTCTTCAGTTAGAAAGAGCAGTTTTTATTGGGGCTTTTATTTGTACCTGTTGGCAGTTCCAGATTGTTCATTCTTACAGTACCTGGTCTGGGACAGTGAGACAAAAAGAGAAGCCAGGGTACACATTTCCATGTTGTTTTCAGGTCTCAGGACCCCCAGCCCTTGTCTCTGCTGTCTTCTCTCCACCTTGCAGAGTCTCCTTTGGTTTTTCTTAGATACAGTGTTCAAGGTTTGATTTGTTCTTAGTAGGAGGCATAGGGAAAATTACAACTACCTGTCTTCCAGGAAGCAGAAGTTTCAAGTAACCATTTTTGAAAGGACTTCCAATTGAGGAAGACACCCAGACCACCAGTAGCCTCTTCTCAGAGACCAGCCAGAAGTGCAGTCTCTGATGTATTGGGTTTGTGAGGGAAGGCTGAGTCTATTTATTTATTTGTTTTATAGATTTTATTTATTTATTTGACAGAGTAAGAGAGAGAGTGAGTGAGCACAAGCAGGGGGAGCTTCAGGGAGAGGGAGAAGCAGCCTCCTACTGAACAGGGACCCTGAGGCGGGGCTCAGTCCTAGGACTCTGGGACCAAGACCTGAGCTAAAGGCAGACACCTAACCAACTGAGCCATCTGGTGCTCCTAGAATACTTGTTTCTTGCCCTGTGCCCTCCATTGGCCCAGCCTTCCCCACTTTCCAGGACAACCTGCCCACCTGGAAGGGTCCCTTTTGGGATGGTATGTCCCAGAAGGACCTGGCAAGTGAGGTGGGTGCTGGCAGCCCCCTGGTTTGCAGCACATGGGGCCGGTGCACACTAGGCCGGCGCACACTAGGCCCGAGTAGATGTTGAGTCAATAACAGTGCTGGTGATGGGTGTTTATGAGATTGTGGCCAGGTTCTGAGGGGACCTGTGGCAGTCCCTCACATGTCCAACTGCTCAGGAAAGGTCAGGTAGATGTAGCTGCTGATTTGAAGTCTCCCCAAAGCCCTGTGAGCAGAGACTAGGAGAATAGCATACAATCATAGCTTGACAAAAATGGAGGGGACACGGCCTTGTTGTCTGACATCCTGATTTCACACCTCAGGGACCCGCTAACTAAGAGGCGAAGTGCAGAAGTCACCTGGCCCAGGATCCCCCTCTGGCCCTGACCTTTCCATCTAGTGTATGTATGTCACTGAGTGATATGAGAGAGACGCTGAGTGAATGTGCCTGCCTGTATGGGGAATAGCTGGGCGCCACTGAGCTGGTATTTGCTGAGAAGACAGACTTACTCTCTTCTGTTTTCCAGGACAGAATTTCATTCCACATCCCCTGTGGCCCTCCTGTGTTATGTTCCTCTAACCCCAAGTTCCCTGCCAGCACCCCTTCCCATGTTTCATCAAAACCAGTCCCTCACTTCCTTTCCTCAGCCCTCTCTATATCCCTTCCCTGAAGCTCCTGCTACTCTGTTCCTTTTCATGGTGAAAAGCCAGAGCTTTTTCTAGGTCCCCCGCTGGGGACCTAGAGAGCCCTGCAGAAGTCAAGAGCAAGGAGTGTTTTTGGCTTACCCCAGAATGCTGTGTGACCTCTGGCAGGTGACCTTCCCTCTCTGAGTCACTGATTCCATAGCTATAAAATGAGGTGGTCAGACAGGGCTCCAGTTTGGAAAGTATTGAATAAAAAGCATGTTAAGGGGACCCCAAAAGCTTTCCGAGAGATGAGTCATGTGTGTAAACAGCAGGCAGACGGTTTGGGCTTTAATTTGTGTTTCTGCCCTCCAAACGGTAGTGGACAAATTGACTTGCTTGTGCCTTTTCCAGCTGCTTCTGACCAGCCAGGTATGGCTGAAAAGGGAGGTGGAGCCAGAGTGTCTGTCTAGTGTCTCAACTCATGTTGAACTCCCACTGTCAGGGGTTTGGGGGGTGGGGGATCTTCATAAAAAAAAAATAGCTAACATTTATTATGCACTTAGAGGCCATACACTGTGATTAATGTTTTTTCCTCATACAATTTTGAGATATAATTTACATACTATAAAATTCAGCCTTTTAAAGTGTACAGTTTAGTGGCTTTTAGCATATTTACAAGGTCATTTAACCATCTCCACTTGCTGTCTGTAACTGACTGTGAACAATCAATTGAGATGACTCACTACCTTCAGACCAGCCCTATCTCTGCTTTCTAATTCCAGAACATTTTCATCATCCCTTAAACCCATACCTGTTAGCAGTCATTTCCCGTTTCCCATTCCCTCCATGCCCTGGCAACCACTCATCTGCTTTCTGTTTCTGTGGGTTTATAATATATGGTCTTTGGTGTCTGTGTTCTCTCACTTCTCTGACTCAGCATAATGTCTTCAGGGTCCCTCCATGTGGTAGATCATGCCAGTATTTTGTACCTTTCTATAGCTGATAATATGCTGTTGTATGGATGTGCCACATTTTGCTTATCCTCTCATCTGTTGATGTACATTGGGATTGTTTCTACCTTTTGGCAGTTGTGAATAGTGCTGCTGTGAACATTCAGGTCCACGTTTTTATTTGAGCACCTGCTTTCAATCTTCTCAGGTGTATATACCTAGGAGTAGAGTTCTGGGTTGCGTGGAATTCCGTCTTTAACTCTTTGAGAAAATGCCAGACTTTTACATAGTGGCTGCACCATTTTATTTCCTGTGCTGTGTTTTACTTGCATTACCTCATCAGTCATCACTTAAATCTCATGAGGTGTGGATATGATTTCCATCATCCCAACCTTTCAGATGGGACAGTTGAAACCCTCACTGTTTTCAGCCCAATGTCACATAGCCAGGAAGTTGATGTCTCTTTGGCCCGTGCTAGCTGTGATCACTAAAGCAGTGTCTCTTCTCCCTGGCCCTGTTTTATAGTATCAGAATGAGGGTTTTTGGCTGTGCTTGTGTGATAGACGTAGTACCCAGCACACAGTGGCGGGTATTCACATGGTGATTGAAAATGCTGTTGTTTCCTGATCTTCATGCCTTGATCAGGAACTTGAGAGAGGCCATCTGTGTCGTAGGAGTTCCTGTACTTTGAGGTTTTTCAGAGCCCTGCTGGGTTTTATGTCCCTTTCTCCACACCAGATGCTGCAGAACCACCCCCCGCCCCCGGCCCCCAGGAGCCTCTTACTCCCAAACATCTTTCTTGGGAGACTTGGCCTGTGGCTGGAAAACGAGATGCCTGGTGTATGCTAATCAGAGGAGACTTCTGTTTGCAGGGAGCACTAATCTTTAACTTGACCATCAAACCTGTTCTGTCTCTGGTCCAAGCCATTGATGACCTGCCTTCTTTTTTTCTCCTTCAGGCAAAACCTATTTATGGTGGCTGGCTGCTCCTGGCTCCCGATGGGACAGACTTCGACAACCCAGTGCATCGGTCTCGGGTAAGGTCCTCAGAATGAATTCTTGAGGTGGGAGGGACTGAAGAGTTGCCCATCTAAGGGCAAGTCAACAGAGTAGAAGAGGGAGATAGAGTTGAACCATGGATCCTGGGATGGCAGGATCAGCAGGGAACCCCCATTTGGCAAACCCGTTGGTCCTACAGGAAATGTCTCAATGAAACTAGTTGTGCCAGGTCCACTCTTCAAAAGGAGATGCTTTCAGATGGTGCCTCCTGTTTTCGTGAGTCAGCTTGACTGCAGAAACAGTTAAATGCAAAAGGCCGAATAGGTCAGCAAACATTTGCGTTGTGCTAACTAGGCTTCTGGTTCTTTCATTCCCTCCTTTCCTCATCCCATCTCTCTTCCCTCCAGTCCTTCCTGGCTAGCAGATAAGCACTAGTGAAGGGGTGATGCGCTGGAGGGCCAACTCGGTTTTTGCCGCATCTCTCCTGAGCACCAGCCCAGGGTGGGTCCCTCTGTACACAGGTTGCTGGGAGCAGCCCAGGCTGAGCTGGAGCATCGAGATGATTAAACCAACATTGTCACTAACCAGTGGTTTGTTCCTCTACCAGGCAGCTGTTTGGATGACTCCAGTTAAAATACCGTCTTTCTTTTTTTCCACATGCTTTTTCCAGGTGCTGCTGCCCATGCCCTGTAAATTGCTCCAGCTCCTCTCCCTTCCTATCCCCTGTTCCCTGAGAGCCTCTACCCTGCCTCTTGATCTCTTCTGTCTCTAGCCTGAATGCTGCAATCTAGGGTGGTGCCCCACAGATCTTGTATTATGTCTGGGACCTTTAGAATTACTTCTGGTGTGGGTTTTGACTTTAAAGATATTACTATCTTTAAAGGAGCCTTGAAAATGTTTCTCAGGGGGCGCCTGGGTGGCTCAGTGGGTTGGGCCGCTGCCTTCGGCTCAGGTCATGATCTCAGGGTCCTGGGATCGAGTCCCGCATCGGGCTCTCTGCTCAGCGGGGAGCCTGCTTCCCTTCCTATCTCTCTGCCTGCCTCTCCGTCTACTTGTGATTTCTCTCTGTCAAATAAATAAATAAAATCTTTAAAAAAAAAAAATGTTTCTCAGGAAACATTCCTGATAGCCTCTCCTGGACACCCAGTGTAGAGCCAGTTGTCCACAGGTCCTCTTTGCAAGGCTATCTGAGCGTCCTGTTCCTGCCATCCAGGCAGGAGGACAGCAGGGGTGACTATTCCAATGCCTGCGGTAACAAGGGAGCAGTGTCCTTTCCTATTCTATATTCGGATCATACAGAATTGCCATTTCCAGCTTCTGATGGGAAAAACATAATTGTGAATGATATAATTCTGGCCCAAAGCAAAGAGATATGATAGTTCTTGTGGCCTTATTGCCAGTGAAAGTACGAATTTTGTTGGGCTTTTTGAAATGTTGAAAATAGGTCATAGATACTCATGATGATCTTTGGGATTTGGGGACCAAGAGTCTCTTGTTCTGGTTATGTTTTCCCTCCACAAAAAGGAAAGCACATACTCTCATGGTCCCTTCTGTTCTGTTGTCAGTGCCTTTGGACCCCCGCTGACCCCCAGTGGCCTGTCCTTTGGGTGGAGAGTAGAGGGGCACACTTTGCTGTTCAATCATTCCTTGGACATCAGAATCATTCCCACAGGTCTCCCTCCTTCTCAGTTTTGATTTTTCTTAGCTTGCTTATCCTCAGTGAACACTGGAGCCTGGCTGTCTTTTTCCGCGTCTCCCACTCCCTGTGGGTCTCAGAACAACCCTTTCATAGCAGTTTCCTCGATTTTGTCAGAAGCGGGAAATCAGTGCCTGCTATTCTCCGGTTATTCCATATTGTACCATATAATTCATCAAATAAATACTGACACCTGTTATGTGATCACCTCTGGGCTGGGTACATAGAGAATGCAAAAAGGTGACCAGGATACCATCTCTGCTCTCTAGGAGCTTGTCAGTTAAAATAAAGCAGACATCTTGTGACATCTCAGTGACTCTCCCCTCGCCCAGTGCCATCTCACAAATTACTGTTCTTTTGCCCTGGGTCCTTCCTTTCCTGCCATCTGCCCCAGAAGTGGAAGCTGTGGAGCCCGCATTCCTTTGACTTAGGCTCATGAGCCCTGGGGACGCAGCGAGCAGAGATCGGGCCAGAGCCCGGCTAACCACCCACTCTGTGCTCCATTGCAGAAATGGCAGCGGCGGTTCTTCATCCTCTACGAGCACGGCCTCTTGCGCTACGCCCTGGATGAGATGGTGAGTGTCCTGCTGTGCCCACTCCCTGACTCGAGCCTCCCCGAGGTGCCTTCTGTGTGTCTGTGTGGGTGTCATCTATGAGCACAGCCCTGTATGCTCTCGCTTGGGCTTTGGGGAGCCTACAGTCTGAAGAACCTACAGCGTCTGGTGGAGACGATCCTGAAAACCCAGACCTTTGGCTTGGGGCATCGTTAGTGGTGCAGGTGAGAGTAACCAGTGAGGGAGGAAGACACTTCTCTTCTGGGCTGACAGGAGTCAGACCTGCCAGACCACTCCAAGTTAGAGAGAAGCAGAATAGACTCTGGGCCTCTAGCAGCAGGTGGGAGGCTGGTCCAGGGCATGTGTGGACGTCGAGCACATGCACATCCCCGTGCTGTAGTCCCAGGATTGCCTCTCTGTTCCATTGCTGTAGGGGGGTTCTCGCTTTTCCCGTTGGACCTTCAGAGGCCTGGCCACTGAGCCAGAGCATAGGGCTCCTTCCCACCCTGCCATCCACTGGTTTGCTGCCTGCTTCCTGGCCTGGATGGTCCAGAGGTGAAGCTGAAAACCACCCAGGGGGAATGTTCTGGCTTTTCTTTTACTATCCATTTTGCCTCCTGAGTTTTTCTCTGAAGGAGATTGGTCTCTCCTAAGTAATCTAAAGTATGACTGAATTCCAGGCTTTTTAAAGGATTGAAGATGGAAAATGTAAGCACTTTTTCCTGTTCCATTTGAGTTTGTGAGTGTGTGTGTGCATTTCTGTGGGCAGCATTTTTAACTGGGACTGTCCTAGAAAATCTAGACGTACCATGTAAAATGGGTTGACCTCATCCCATCCAGAGTTCATTGTTTTGCTACAGGAGTAAGAACAGGGTTCTGGAACCGTACGCAGAGATAACTGTTGTCTCAGAGGACCTTGTCTCAGAGGACCTTGTAGACTGTTGGGACACTTGGATTTTAGGGTGGTCATTATAGCTGTGTGAACAGGCCACAAGCGAGTGCATTCTCACATGGGGGTCCTAATCTTAGTAATGTGATGCTTCCTCTGTTTTGTTTCTCAGATGAATTAATGGGTATGACATTTGGGTATGGAATTAATAGATGTGATACTTACTTCTATCTCAGCTATCACCTCATTGGTTCCTTCTTAAAATCATTTTCTTCTCATTTTTCCTGGTGAGTGTGTTTATACAGTGTGCAGGGCCACAGAGGGTGTTTGCCAAGGAAGCATCTGTAGTCCAGAGTAGATTGGAGGTGAGCACCAGTGAGGGGGTGGAATTCACTAGAAATAAGAGCAGGAGGAATGATTCACTAGGACACCCATTCCTTCAGGAAAAGGAAGCAGGCCTGGAGGAAGACCCAGCAGCGCCCTCTGTATTCTCCCAGCTTGACCGCTGTATGAGCAGTAGCCCTGGGTGGGAGTTGGGCTTCTCCAAGCCTTGACATTCCCCCTGTCCTCCCTGTGCCTGACTGACTTGTTCTTAAGTCCTGCAGAGACAAACGGTAGAGAAGGAGCCGCAGAGGTCACTGTGTTACATCCAGGCTGGGCTGCACTGTGAGCCTTCCTGAAAAATAGAGTTCCCTGGACTTTCCTTGGAGACCGATTATTCTGGTCAGGAAATCTTTCTTTAGGTCTCACTGGAGTCGAGTCCAGTCTTTGTTCCCTTCAGCTCAGTTGCACAAGCACAAAGAGAGGGTAGCTCGTGCACAAACGCAAGAGCACATGCTGCATCCCAAGAGCCGCTCCCACATAATGGGGGCTGTTGAGCTGCGAGTCCTGACACCTTGCAGTACACTGTGGTCTCCCAGCAACCTGATCATTGGTGGGTATTATTTCATGGGCTGCTGGGGCAGAGGTGGGACTGTGCCAGCGATGTGGGAGAAGAAGCCCCAGGAAAAACGTGGACTACAGAGAGGGCATTGTGGGGGACGCCCAGAGTTGAGATTTTTGGACTGTGGTCCACTTTCTAGCAGATGACCTTGGAGCTGAAGAGACTGACCTGGTGTGCGAGCTAGCGTTGAAACTGCCCAGACTGTGGGCAGTGCAGATACGCTGCACCTGTAGGAAAGAGAGTGGTGTTATTTCTGGCAATGAAAAAAGACAGTGGCAGTTGTACTGAAATACGTTTAAAGCAACATTTCAGACCTGTAAGAGTTTTCCCCGCTCTGTTAGGAGAGTCCTCTGGGGCAAGTTGCAAGGCAGCATCTGGGCTGCAGTTGAGAAGGGGCTCGGTGACAGGGGCAGTTCACTGCCAGCTGCTCGGGTCAGCATTGGCAGCTAGCTGCTGCCCTGGGCCCTGCAGGCGCACTCCGGAGGGGCCTCTCCCACCCCACAGGTCTCTTTCAGGCCTTGTTCTTCACCACTCCCCAGATGAGCACAGTCCAAAGTCCTGGAGCTCCAGCCCATAGGTAAGCTTTCCTGGTGCCTAGATTCCTGCCTCTCCCTGGCCAGCAGGGTCTTGGGACCTGGAGCGGGCAAGCTTTTCAGGTAGGCTCGTGTGTGACCTGGATATAGCCACGCCGACAGTATTCTCTGAGAGAACCTGGACACGGAGCCACGGTCTGCAGCTGGGCACCACTATGCTTCCTGGGGCCATGTGGCAGTGTCTGGAGTCTTCTTTGACTCTCAAAAGTGTGCAGGGAGAAGGAGGTTGCTCTGGACACCTCCGGATGGAGGCCGGGAGTGCCGTGATGCACAGGACAGGCCTCACGACAGGGAAAGATCTGGCCCCAAATGTCAGCAGTGCCAAAGCTGTGAAACCCTTCGTGATTTGGTCAGTGGCATATTTAATTTATTTTTTATTATTTTATTTTATTTATCTTTAAGATTTTATTTATTTAGTTGTCAGAGTGAGAGAGGGAACACAGAGGGAGTGAGAGAGGGAGAAACATTCTTCCCACGGAGCAAGGAGCCCGATGCAGGGATCGATCCCAGGACCCCGGGATCATGACCAGAGCTGAAGGCAGAGGCTTAACTGGCTGAGCCACCCAGGCACCCCCGTTTTTTTGTTTTTTTGTTTTTAAGTAAAAAATAAATTTGATTTTCTTTCTTTTCACCCTGACTCTTGAAGTGTAGAAGGACTCCCCTCTCTGATTGTCTGGGTTTGAGGGAGGTGGAGGACCAGGGTTAGCCGGCTGGCTGGTGTGGTAAGTGCCAGACAGGGAATAGGGGTGGTTGTGTTCCCGGTGTGGAGGGGTTTCTGTGGGGTGTCCCTGCATATCAGGTGACCGAGGCGCTAGCAGATTGCTTATGTGTGTGGCTCTTACCTCGGGAGCATATAGGTCCCCCTTACTGTGCTGTACTCAGAGCAGCAAGCTGTATAATGGCCCGAACTGGGTGTCTGCAAGAGCAGCAGCTTTGGGCAGCCGGTTCGCACTGCTGATCCACTCCTGCTCCCTGCCTGTGATAGAGTAGGGCACTTTATGGGTGGGCTGTTCCCTTAACATTTAGCATAAACTGTTTCAAATTGTTGCTTGACTTTTATACAATATTGCCATTTGTTTTCATTGGTTTCAATGTTATCTTACCAACTAAATTGTAACTCTTTTTCCCCCATCCTCTCTCCCCTGATAATTCTTGGTATCTCTGCATTGTCTGGCCTGGGGCTTGGGTGGCACAGATCTGGTAAACATTTGTTGAGTTGAGCTAACCAGCTCCCCAAGTGTGTTTCTGTAGAGTTTCTGCTCTCTGTGTAGGGAGAAGGTGAGACCTGGGGTGTTTCCTGGAGAGGGCTTCAGTGTGTTGTGTGTTGTAGCTCTCACTGGTTGCTGCAGAAGGCTCCAGAGAGTAGAGTGGGGAAGGTTGTCCTGGGCTCCCTCGGCTGGGACCCACACGGGCATGGAGGTTGTCAGGAGTGCCCGGGAGGAGGAGGGGGCTACATAGCATAGGTCAGTGGCTGCCTTGAGGGCGGCCTCGAGAGGCTTTTATGCTCAGAGACTTGTGCTAGGTCTGGAGTCTTCAGGCCTAAGTCCGGCTCCAAGGGCTGACTGTTGGCCTTTCTCTTCCAGGCAGCTCTGAGATGGGGCTAACCTCTGGGAATCACTTTTCCTTTTTTGGGAAATTTCTTTCTCGATACACCCACATACCCTGTAACTGGTGGGTGTGGAAGAGAGGCAAATTTCCCAAAAAAGGAAAAGAAATTTACCAAACGCAAGCTGAGGTAAGGTGGGCTCAGGGCAGCCTCACAGACAAGTGGGGGCCTGAGCAGTTTGGCTGGGTCTCTGGTTTTTCCGGAGAGGACAGAGTAAGAATCTAGAAGTCTACCCTGCTCCCTCTCTCCTCTGCTGTTGTTTCTTCCTCTGGGATCTGCCCATTACTGGAGCACATTCTGCCACCTCTCTGAGCTTTCAGGGACTGATATATAGCTAAGGTACTGGTTTTATCAGAGCCCAAAGGTCATTAGAAGGCTTTCCCAGAGCATAGCAAGTCCAGAGGGGAAGTTGTAGGTGGAGCACGCTCGGCCGTGAGGCTTTTGGGGCTCTGCGCTGGGACTGGGACTGGACTTGATGAGCAGTCTGGTCTCTTGCTTTCATGTTCTCTTCCTTTTCCCTCTCGGAAGCCAGACAAAAAGATCGTCTCGGGTTTTTGTGTTTTGTTTTTATATTGTAAGCTATATATAACAAAAGTCACTGTTTTAGCCTTTTTTAAGAGTGTGGTTCTGTGGCCTCAAGCACCTGGACACTTGTGCGGCCACCACCCTCAGTGGTCCACAGAGCTCCTCATCTCAGCCTTTCTCCCCCCACTACCCATCGCCCTCTCTGCCAGCCCCTTTCTTTTTTCTTTTTTCTTTTTTAATTTTTTAAAATTTCTTTTCAGTGTGCCAGAATTCATTGTTTATGCACCACACCCCGTGCTCCATGCAATACGTGCCCTCCCTAATACCCACCACCAGGCTCCCCCAACCTCCCACACCCTGCCCCTTCAAAACCCTCAGATTGTTTTTCAGAGTCCATAGTCTCTCATGGTTCACCTCCCCTTCTGATTTCCCCCAACTCCCTTCTCCTCTCCATCTCCCCATGTCCTCCTTGTTATCCCTTATGCTCCACAAGTAAGTGAAACCATATGATAGCTGACTCTCTCTACATGACTTATCTCACTCAGCATGATCTCTCCAGTCCGGTCCATGTTGCTACAGATGTTGGGTATTCATCCTTTCTGATGGAGGCATAATACTCCGTAGTGTATATGGACCATACCTTCTTTATCCATTCGTCTGTTGAAGGGCATCTTGGTTCTTTCCACAGTTTGGCGACTGTGGTCATTGCTGCTATGAACATTGGGGTAGAGATGGCCCTTCTTTTCACTACATCGTTATCGTTGGGGTAAATACCCAGTAGTTGCCAGCCCCTTTCTGCTTCCTGTCACCGTGATTCTGACGACTCTAGGTTCTTCATATCAGTGGACTCACCCAGTATTTGTCCTTCTGTGTCTGGCTTATTTCACTTAGTGTAATGTCCCCACAGCTGATCAGGTTGGAGCATGTGTCAGATCTCCTTTTTTTTTTTTTTTTTTTAAGATATGGTGGTCTAATGGTGTTGAACCCAGTCTTCTCTAAAACACACTGGCCCTGGGTTTCTCTTGCATGGAAACCATGGAGGGATTGTACCTCTGCTTCCGTGGCAAGTGTGTGGTAATAATGGTCACCTCTCACCGTGTGGGGCTTCTCTCCATTCTTTGCCTTGGGAGTCGGGACAGGCTAGAGCTCCGTGACACTGTAGGGACTGCGCAGCCGAGGACCCTTCCCTTAGTTCACCTCCTTAGCCATAATCAGGAAAACACTTTTAGTCCTTGTGTACAGGCCTTTTTCAGGGGCAGCCATGTGTTTGTCCATCCCACAGAATGCATAGGTCCAGCTGGCGCAGTTACGCTGGGGTGTCTCTGCTTGGAGGGTCTGTCTTTGTGTTGAGAGGTCAGCTCGCTAGGAACATTCTTCAGAGGATGCTGCATGCTCACAGAGTGGGATTCTGGCTCCTTTGTAAGGGTTTGCTTCCTATAAGACAGGGTCCTGGAGGTTGCTTCGATCTCAGGACCTTTACCCACTTCATTCTTGACAAATTCTGCTCCTCTGGGGCCCTGTCAAAGCCCTGAGTAGTGCCCAGGTGGCCAGGCTCTAGAAAGGCTGGCACAGCTTGGCCCTGTTCTCTTTAGGAATGGTCTCTGAGGTACTTTTGCTATGTCCCCCATCGTGTTTGTTTGCAGACATTCCCCTAAGAACCTCCTGAAGGCAAGGCCCAACTTCCCACAGTTTAAGTCACCAATCCTGGGATTTTCAGGAAGCACTAATGTTTGAGAACCTCTTCTATAAGCTCTGGCTTTGTTTCTACCTCACTTGGCACTTTTCTAGGCAGAGGCAGGCTGATATGTCTGATTCATCAGTAACCATTGTGGCTGTGGTGTCCCTGGCTCTTGTGTCCATGGGGTAGAAACACACGGCCATGAGGAGGTCCCTCTCGTGGTGAAGCTCATAGTCAGTTGGGCTCCACATGCACAAAACCATGATGTGCATACTGTTCAAGGCAGTGGGTCATTTGGGGAGTCAGAGAAGTCTTCTGAAAGGAAAGAGAGAACATTGGCCACCTTCCTGCTTGTCGCAGAGATTGGGGAGGAGCAGCGGGCTTGGCCCAGTGCTGTGTTGGCTCTTCAGGCACTGTCTCTAATGTGGTCCTCCTGACGTTGCCCTGAGAGAGATTGTTGTATCCATTTCATAGATGAAAACACTGAGGCCCAGAGATACAGTAGGGGTCACTCAACTTGTGAGCAACACACTGAGATTTGTAAAGAGGTGACACACCTTCTGGGAGAAAGATGGTGTCTTTTCCCCAGTGGCCCTGTCCTTCACAGTGTCTAGCAATGGCCGACTCAGCCAGCATCTGCTCCCTGCATGTGGGCAGGGAACAGTGCCGGCCAAGAGCCAGGCTGGGCTCCCAGCATCCTGCCCACCCCTCAAGTTTGTCTGTAGCCACAGACTGGCAGCAGGAGTAGTTTCCCTTGTGTGTTGAAGCTAGTCAGACGAAACTAACTTCAGGCCTACAGTCCAGGTGTACGAGCATGCTGGAGATGTGTGGAATCCGAACAGCCTTCCTGTGTCTGTACTGAGAGGCCGAGATGCTTCCTCGGATGCAAGGGAAGCTTCCTTTGCAAAGGGGGGGGGGGTGAGATGGTGAACCTGAGAAGATATTTTATGGATTAGTCTCAGGTTTTTAGATTTATCGTTAAGTCTGTCATGTGTTCAGCCTTGCTATGGCCTTCATTCTTTTCCACATGGTTTCGGCTTCCAGGAAACAGGCAGGCCTGTTGTGTCAGGTGCCAAGAGCCTGAAGGGTGTAGGGAGAGTGTTGGTTTGGGAGTGCAGTAAATGTGGGTTTGAAGCCACTTCCTCTGTTCTGGCAGGGTGGCCTTGAGCAGGGCCCTCCTCGCTGCCCGTTTTCCCTCCTTCGCCTCTTTTGCTCCGCTGCTCTTCGATAGTCCAAAAAAGAACTCTGAACTTGGAAGTGTTTCCTTACCCAGCCCCTTGGGTAAGTTGGGGAGCCCTTAGGGGAAGCCAGTGCTGAGGCCCCGCGGACGCACCATGTTGTGCAGGGGTGTGTAGGTGCTGTCACCCACAGTTGGGAGACCTCTGACTTTAAGTGGAGTTCTGCACAGAACATTCCTAGAAGCTATAAAATGGATGCAGTCCGGTGCCCCTTGAGTTCGAGTTGTGAAATAATCCCAAGCCCTCCTTCCCCAGCCCTCAGCTGTACTGATGACTAGGCCCTGACTGGAGGGACCTCCTTCTGTGGAAGAATTATCCAGGTGTCTGAAGGCCCAGGCCATGTGCCTGCACAGAGAAGGCACTTCTTCTTGTGTCGACCATGTAATTCACTTATTTTTCCAAAATAATGGACTTTGTCTTCAAACATCTGCAAAAGTCATGCTTTGCTAATATGGGCTGAAGTGTGAACAGTACTCCTCTTTCTGGGTTAACTTGGAGGCCCATGTTGGGGCTGTTGTTTGCAGGGAGAACTGGCAAGTAGCAGGGAGGCAGGAAGTGGGCCACTGGCAGCTCCGGGGTGTGTGGAAGATGATTCCAGGTGTTGAGGTGCTTTGCTACCCCCTGCATTAGCCAACTGGACATGGGGGCCTCTGATGAGTCCCTTATCCCATTTTTACTTCATCACAGCAACTAAGAATAGTTTTCATCTCTTTGTGAGTGTCATTTTAGCAGTCCCTTGGCTGGAAGGTGAGGCACTAGGGCAGTCCTGGTGAGTCTATGTGGTGCTTCCTTGGATGTAGAGAGTGAATGACACAATCGGGGTAGGGTCATGGAAAGGCCCTCTGTGCCCTGTGCCTGGCCTCTGGGCTTCCTGCTGCCCACTTTTCCTTAGAGTATCTTTGGGCCAACCTTAAGTTATTTTGAAATGTTGAAGTGATTGAGCAGGGTATGACATAGATGAACCCAGGTGGCATTGGGAACTCTTCCCAGCTGACAGTGGAATTCTGTTGTCAGAAGGTTGGAGGGTCAGTGGTGAAGTTTACAGGTGCCACATGTCATTTTCCCTGAAGTTTGATTCACTGTGATGCATGGGACTTCACCCATTAGAAAGAAGCATGTGGGGCGCCTGGGTGGCTCAGTCATTAAGCATCTGCCTTCGGCTCAGGACATGATCCTAGGGTCCCTGGATCGAGCCTCGCACATTGGGCTGCCTGCTTTGCGGGAAGTCTTCTTCTCCATCTCCTACTCACCCTGCTTGTGTTACCTCTCTTGCTGTGTCTCTCTCTCTCTGTCAAATAAATAAAATCTTAAAAAAAAAAAATTAAAGAAAAAGAAAAAGAAAGAAGCACGTAGATGCAGGGACATTTTCTTTGTGTCTCTCTGGGACCTTCAGTATAGACATTGTTCTCTGGAATTGGGACCAAACTTTAAGACCCTCCCCTCCTCTCCTTTTAAAGTAAGTCAGGGAGGAGCTTGGGGACATGGGCTGGTTCAGACATTTGAGCCTGGCATTATTACAAAGTGCAGCATTCTGCCTCTGGTAGCTTTTCCTTGTCATTTCTTGTCATTTACAACTCTGTATGCTGGCCCAAGTGACACATCGCACACATGAAACAGCTGGGGCATGGAAGCCAGCAGTGGTGAACCATGGTACTGTTTGGATGGAGAACAGAGCAGACTCTGTTGTAGCACAGGGGTTTCCAGAGGTGACCTAGTCCAGACCTCCATTTTATGGGTGGGGAAACCCAGTGCAGGGGGTTAGCAGTCTGGCCGTGGGGGCTCAACCAGTACGTGTGGGTTAAACAGCCAGGTTCTCTGATTGCCAGGTCCTGATCTGCAATCTGTGGGCTGCCCTTCAGGGAGTGGAATAGGTGGGGGAGGGAAGGGCTGTTTTATGTATAGGGGCCCGAGAAGGGGGTGGTGGGAATGTTTCATGCCTCCAGAGTTAGAATCTGAGCCTGTAGAGGAAAGAATCAGAGGACCTGCAGGGATGAGTGGGGAGGGGGGTGAGATAGACGGGAACAAATAAATACTTGCCAGGTATGGTAGGACGTTTCTGCAGGTAACCCTGACTCCTCACAAGAACCAAGAAAAGATACCGGTGCCGTTCCCACGTGGGCTCAGGTCAGCTGGGCCACCCCTTCCTCTGTCCCTTCTTCAGGACACTTAGGCTCTGTGGGTCTCCCTCTGTATGACAACGAGCAGCTCAGGACGGAGGCTGCTATTTGCCTGCACACACGGGACATTAAGTAACATGCCCAGGTGGGAGTGACGCTGACTGGGTGGTGAGTGGGTCTGCTGTCCCCTTAGCTCTGGTGCTTGACTCTTTGCTGTAAACATTTTAAGAAGACCTCCCACTGAGAACCCAAGTTCTTTGCCTTTCTCTCAACTGAGAAATTTGCCACCTCATGTTGCCCAGTGAGCGCCTTTCCATCTCGCTGGGAGTATCTGCTGTGCTTACCTTCCTTCCCAGTTACATAAACGGTGAGTCAGGGATGGCAAAGTAGTCATCAGCTGCCTGCCTGTATCCAGCGTCCGTGAGCCATAGTGAGGTACCCACGTTCTATGTCTGCCTCCCCCGGTGTGCCTGCAGGTACTGAGTGGGGAGGCTTGTGGAGGCCGTGAGGAGGAGGAGGCTGAGGACAGTTTTATGTCCTCTTGTCCACTTGGGTGCCATCTGCCCAGCCCTTTGCGACTACATGGCTCTGGAGTGGCAGGAGGAGGTGATGGGGGTGGTTGGAGTAGCTGTTCTGCTGAGTTGGTGGAGGGATTTCTGTGGCCCTCACTCTGCACTGGGATTGCAGCCTAGGATGGGCTGTGATTGGCACCCGTTTTGGAGATCTTCAGGGCTGGGGGTGGACTTCTCTGTAGCAGCTGCAGCCGGTCTGCCGGGGGAGTCTTTGTTAGTGGGCTGGGCGGCTCCCTCCTGCAGAGACAGAAATGACTTTGGGTATTAGGAAAGCGAACAGCTTGCAGTAATTGGTTAGGAAACTAATTAAGTAGCAGCAGAGAAAGAACTGTCGGAAAAGAGTCATTTTATGGGAGTTAGCAACAGAAAACATTTGGGGTTGAAAAAACAAAGCCAAGCAAGTGGTATTAGTATGTTTACATGTGTACATGCGATGCGCAATCACACATGCGCAGGTGGGGCTGGGTAGCACACAGCCAGGCCACAGAATCCTCCAGGGGTACAGTCCTTGCACCTTGACCTCCTAGGCCCTCACACCAGTAGCCCTCCAGGAGCCCACTGCACAGGTGCCCACTGCACGCGCTCTTCTGGCCTGAGTCTGTTGCTTTGGACTTCCCTGGGAAGTGGGCAACGCTAGCCATCTGATAGGCCAAGCCTTTTAAGGTGTTTATTGTGGGTAGGCAGCTTAATATGTTTGTGGCTTAATCTCTCCCGCCCTCCCTTCTCTCCACAAAACACTTTTTCAGAAGGATCTTTTCTTTGGCAGGGAAGGGCAGGGCATGTTCTTTACGGTGATAGAACTTTGAAGCTAGGGAGTGATTCCAGTGGTAAAATGGCAAGAACGATGGTAGGCAGATGGGGGTTGTTAAGGTTGGGGGAATCCTTCACAAGGTCTGGTTCAGGCCATGTGCATGTGTGTCAAAGAGTTACTCACAAGCATCTGTTGGCTGCCTGGAGTAGTCAGATGTGAACTCCAAAGCGGCTTCATTCTGGGGAGAGGGCACTGATAGTAATGCCCGACATGGTAGGTGTTACTGGTTGCCTGCGGCTGCCAGCCAATCACCACTAACCTGGTGGCTGAAGATGACACAGATGTGTTCTCTGACTGTCCTGGAGGTCAGGAGTCAAGAGCCAGTCACTTTGGGCAGAGCTGGTTTCTTCTGGAGGTTCCAGTAGAGAACCCGTGTCCTTGCCTGTCCAGATTCCAGGGGCTGCCCCCACTCCTCTGCTTGTGACCCCTTCCTCACGTCACTGCTACTCTTGCTTTTGTTGTCACCTCTCCTGCCTCTTTCTTCTGCGACACTTGTGATGACTTGGATAAGTCACCAGATAAGTGATTCCTCTCCCATCTCAAGACCCTCTCCTTAATCATACCTGCAGAGTCCCTTTTGCCCTCTGAGGTCACAGGCACAGGGTCTGGAGATTGGGACATGGATATCTTTGGGGGCCATTATTTAGCCCACACAGAGGGTATGATAAAGGGAGCTGAGGCAAAGTGTTCTGGAAACAGAGGAGGGTGAGCTGAGTCTACCTGGAAGATTTCACAGAAGAAATGAGCTGGGCCAGGTCTGCACGGCTGAGTGTCATTGCCCAGCCCAGTCTGGGAGATGGTGGGGAAGGCAGAGGTTGGACTTCCAAGTGACTAGGGGTGCGGCTGCCTCCCCTTCGTATTGTTTTCCTGCCCATTCTCTCCCCATCTCTGGTGTGGGGCAGGCTGAGCAGTGGTCTTGACACAGAGGCACTAGGAATGGAAGAAGAGAAAGGCAGGATGTGGAGGAGGGAAGCAAAAAGATGGGGCCAGCAGAGGTTGTCGCTGGTGGCACGGACCTCTCCTAGTGTTGCATGTCTGTGTTTTCAGAGTGAGTCAGTCATGGAATGGCTGTGTAGGGAAGGGCCTAAAAGGACCAGCCCTTATCCAGGGCAGGCTGATAAAGAAGTGGTTTTGCTCAGGTCACAGCAGCATAGAGACTGGCATTGCCGAGCTCTCACAGTTGCTCTGACTCAAGTCACCTCCTTGAGATGAGCTCCTCAAAGTGGAAGGGGCTGCAGACAGCATGGCTGGCTGTCCTTTTCATCAGGCCAACCTGCAGGGAGGGGCAAAGGGGGGATGAATCTCCACTGTGTCCTAGAGGAGTCTCTCTTCCTGTGGGCGAGCCTGGTTTTGTTTACATCCAGTGAGTGTGGGGTTGCTTGCCAAGCTCATGGGACACTACGGTGCAGGAAGATGAGGGTGGAGGAGGACCGGTACTCCCCAAAGGCCATGGAGGCTTTGAAGGACTTTGTACAGTCCCACGTGTGGCCCACTTCCAGCCACATGGGAGCCTCCTGCTCTTAGAACAGATGAGAAGGGTCTTGAACAGGATTCCAAGGCTGGGATGCCAGCCCAGCTTCTACTTTACCCACTCTTTGTCTCTTGTCAAGGTAACCTTCCCTTTGGACTTCTGTGCCTTTGGATGGGAGGCAAATGGGTGGGCTGCCCTTCAGAGTCTAATATGAATGAGTCACTTTTGTTTTCTTGAACCTGCTGATGAGGGTTGTAACCTGTTTCCTCCTCAGTCAGTGAGGATTTGGTAGCCTGACCATGCTCAGCAGTGCCCAGACCCCCGCTGGAAATCAGTGTGTGCAGGTGCTTACCAGTGGCACCAGGCTGCTGATCCAAGGCCGTGGTGGCTGTCACTGGGGCGGGAACCTGAGTCTCACTGCCTTCAGGTAGCCATGTACATTTTTTTTTCTTTTGGAACTAGCTAGCCTCTGTGATAAATGCAGAGGTGAAAAGTCATGTACCACAGAGCTAGCTGTTCTCACTGAATCCTTAACATGGTCCGTGGAGAGAGCAGTAACTTGCCCAAGGGTCAGCTTTTCCTCCCGGCAGAGCTGGGCTGCTTGTATCCAGTCATGGGTCAAAGGCCTGGTCAGGGAGCTGCTCTGGCTCATTTCCCATAACTGAGCTGAGGCCCAGGCACCCTTACTGACTCCGGGATTCCAGAGCTTTGCCTGGTTAATGTTTTCGAGTTCTGGTATGGCAGGATAAATGATAGCAGAAGCTTTACACCTTTGTGGTGTGACTGGTGCTAAAGCTGTTGGATTGCTAACACCTGTTGGCACCCAGTGCTCCCACATACCCAGTTGGTTCAGGGAAGTCACAGGGGCTGTAAAGGTCTAGGCCACCTCTTTTCCTCGTTCCCCTAAGGCAGCTAAAGTCTGGAGAATCCACTGGGGTGGGGTGAGGTTTACTTAGGCCTGTGTGTGGAGGGCATGCCGGGCCCTGACTTCTATTCTAGTGTGTTCTCAGGAGGCCTAACCGCATGGCCACATATTCTGGTCCCAGAGAGGCACAGGGCTGCCATGGCTACATCTGAAGGGACCAGGGGAATGTGGATGTAGAGTGGTATTGGGAGGATCCTTCGAGATGTCCTGGAGTTTAGCCCTCACCTCTGACAGACGAGAATGAAAGCCAGAGGGGAGAAGGGGTCTCTGCGGTCACCCGCCCCACCAGGAGGTTTCAGGGACACATCTCTGCCACTACCTGGAGTTGGGATTGTGTGGGAGCGGGGCTGTGTCCTTAATGAGCTGTGAGCTACCGAGAAACAGACGGCTTCCTTATTTTCTGTACCAGCAGAGCCCTGTGTCTGTGGGAAGTGCCCAGTGATTGTGGCAGGATTTGAACTGCCTCTTCCAAGGTCACGCAGGTGTTTGGCACAGCACCCTGCTGGACAGCCGACCTCATCCAGGGCCTTCTTCACTGCACCATGGTGCTCACAGTACTTCCCCCTGCCCCACCTGGCCTCAGAAGGTGGCAGCCCCTGAGACTTCCACCTTTGGGAAGCTGAGGATATGAAGATGGGGCACCGAGAGGCTGCTGGTGTGATGGACCTGGGCTTTGCGTAGAAGAGTGGCAGCTTGTGTGAGAGAACACATCAGGTTTCTTCTATTTCAGACACCTCCATTCCAAGACAGAGGAGAGAACACAATCCATGCTCCAGTGAGGAAAGGTTAGGAAAGCAGTCAGCCCCAGCCCAAGTATGCCTGGGCCTGGTTTCTACATCAACACTGACACTGGGGAGAGCCAAGTACAGAGTATCATTGTAAATGGAGTTTAACTGTCGTTCGGGGGTGTAAGGTAGCCTGTGCTGGGAGACGACGGCCGGGCTGGGCTTCCAAACACAGCCCTTAGCCAGAATAACACGAACATCTCTCCTGCTCCCGCCTGGTGTACACTTCTCTTGCTCTCTCTTGGTCTCCCTCCCTCGCTCTCTCACACTCTCTCAGGTTGCCCATAATAATTCTCATTGCTTTCTCCTAAAGTGTCCTCCATGGCATCCTCTGTCCCTCTTCTGAGGGTAGGCAGTGTTACAGTGCAAAGTGTGGGACACATGCACCGACACCGTTTCCAGCTAAACCTGTGTTGTCTGTGTAGCCAGGCTTGACTTCCTCTGCTTCATATGCTGAGGTTTGTTACAATCATGTGGAAAGTTCATGGTGCATGATCAGGAAAAGGGTAAGTGCTAAGAATCCATGTCAGAAACACAACAGCTGTCACCTGCTTGACATGAACTGCAGCTTGGCCTCAAGCACTGGCTTTAGAAAGGAGCATGTTTCTAACCCCATGTCTTCTCTCTGTGCTTGCCAGAGAGTTGGGAATGGAGGGACCAGAACGTGACTGGTGGGAATTTTCAAAGGTTCCCCACATGTTCCTGTCTTTTTCTTCATTTGCTTGCCTTGGCCCACTTTATCAGATCACTGTGGCCAGCTTCCTAATTGCCTTTCTGTTGCTGAAATGAACTCAAGTCCTGCCTTTCCGAGGTAGGAAGAGGAGTGAACATTTCTTCATAGGGCCACTCAAACTTTTTTAATCTTTCTTTCTTTATAGGCCCTGTAGGGAAAGACAAAGCTCATGTAAGTGGTGTTGATGGACGTCAGGAGGTCCTCTTTAGATGGAACCCCTCGTCCTACTGCTGTGGGCCTCTGCGGAGGCAAGAGGAGCAATGCCCGCCAGGCCAGTCATGGGGAGGGTATGGTGTCGACTGCTATAACTGCCCAGAGGAACAGGAAGGCCCAGTTATCTGTGGAAAGGAGTGGACATGGAAGCACACATCTCTTCCATTTGTTCACTTGTCCATTCACTCACACCGGAGAGGTCACAGGTGTTTGCTCGGAAGGGATGCTGTAAGGGTGGCCGGTGCAGTGATTTGATGATGGAAGAGGCGAGAGGTCTTCTGTATTGAACTTTAGTTTTTTAACATAACAGCACATGTGAACTTCTGATAGCTTGGTACCGATTTTGGCCATGCTGTTTTCCCCCGTATATTGTTAGCCTTTTCCCATCTGGGAGAAAAGCATTAGCCTACAACATAGCCAGTTATTTGGCTTAAACTTTATATGAAACCCCCAATCAAGCATTGAAACTGTTAACAGCCTGAGAAATGACCTTTCCATAACTCCTGTGGGCAGCACATGGACTCCGCACCAGCGGATGCCCTATTTGAGGTCTTCAGCTTAGGAGGAGTGGTCTTTTATTTCTGATGGCCTTGCCCAATGACAGAATAATATTTGAACACACCCTAAAGAGAAACTGCAGCCAGAGCTGACTGTGTGAGCTGAGGGCCCTGGGGGTCAGTCTTCCAGGCCCTTGGAAGTTGTCTTCTCGTGGGTATGAGAACAAGGCCGTGTATTGGAGGATCCTGTATCCATTTCCTATAGTTCGGTATTTACCTTGGGACCTTATTGTGTTCTCTGATAGACCTGGAAGCTGGAAATGGGCCAGGCGGGAGTTTTGAAGGCATCATGGGACCTTTAATTTTTTTTTTCAAAATAATATAAGTATGTAGTTTAAAAAGTCAGATACATAACCAGAATACAGGAGCACACTGCTCTTTTCCATTCCTCCTTATCCATGAGCCTGTTTGAAGAAGAGGCTATTTCTCATTCTTAGAGCTAGAGAATTCTGGTGCTTCCCTCTCTGTTTGTAACATGTTTATACTGCTATTTCTTGAGTTCTTTAAGGTATTATCTATTACCTGTGTACGCCATAAGATTGTCTCACCTGCATGACTTTGCCACACACACAAACAGACACACACACACACACACGTACATGTGTGCAGGCACAAGTACACTCTCCTGTCTTCTCTCATCCTTCCTCCGTCCTACCACAGAGTTACATTAAATTAAATATTAGAATTACATTAGCAGTGTGTAAAATATGACAGAGTGTGAAAAGCATGCACACTCGAGCCACGTAGTAAACTTTGATTATTTTCTTACATTTGGGTTCTCTTGCAGTTAATAATTGCCTTCTCCCCCTTTCATTTCATTGTCTATATAACTTTGGTTGAACCCTAAAGGTTCTGACAGAACTGTAAAATTCCTCTTGATGTGGGCAAGTACCTGATGCAGTGATTCTTTTCTTTTTCTCTTTTTTCCCTGGTAGCATCCCACATAGAGCTGGCTCTCCTCTTGTTCCAATTTGGACCGGCTCTTCTCCAGGCCTACTACGTAGCTCTTGACCAGCGACTCGTTTCCATCATCCTGGGAATTCCCTTCTTCTCCTCCTGAGTTTCTTAGTTCTATCTCTTTTGTTTAATTCTCTGTTTTGGTGAAGACTTTCGAGTTTGGAGACCCATCCCTTTCCGACCCACACTGTTGATTAGTAGCTGGCTTTGCCGTAGGCTGTTAGGTAGGCTTTTAGGCAGGAAGTAATCTTCCCTTGGAATTTTGAAGGCGCTATTCTCCCTCTGTGACTTCCAGCGTTGCTCTTGAGAAGCTCATGTACAAAGGATCGGATTCCTGATCTTTTGTAAATAGAAGAATTTTCTCCCTGAAAACCTCGAGGAGTTTCTTGTTATCTCTTGAGTTCTAAAATTTCATGAAGATATACCTTGGTGTGAATCTTTTCTCTTTCATTGAGCTAGAAGCCTGTGTACCTTTCAACACAGAAAGTTCTGTCTCTCTGGTCCAGAAAGTTGTTTTGTATTTTTTTTTCCTCTGGTGATTTCCTTTGTTTCATTTTCCTTGGTCTTTGCCTCTAGAACTTCTAACATGTGGCTCTTGGTTCTTTTGGACGACTCCCTGGTCTTGCTGTTTTCTTGCGTTGGTTTATCATGCCTGAGATTGCATTAACCTTGCCTTACATCCTTTTATTTCTTATTCCAGCTATTCCATTTTCTTATTTTCATTCTGATTCTTGTGCCAGCTATCATATTTTTGGTATCTTAGGGCTCGTTTTTTGTTCTCTGTGCCTTTTTATAGCACCTTATTCATGTTGCATGGATGCAGTGCTTTCTTTTATAACTTATTTTGAAGTACCATTCTGTATATGGTCTGACTCCCTTTCTTCTTAGTTCCCTTTCTGCCCCTGTTTTGGTCTTGGGCACTCTCAAATGAGTAGTCACCCCTGGCTGTACATTTGTATTTAAGAATAAGAGCGTGCCTGTGTGAATGTATGTGGGGGTGACTGGCTGGCTTCGCCCTATAGGGACAGTCAGGCAGGAAACTGATGACTTCGGGAGGATCCACAAATGTCCCCACATATAAATTCTCTCATCTCAGTTGACGCCAGCTTTAGGAGGTCTTTCTCTTGGCCTTGTCAGATTCCCCAGATACAGTCCTCATCTCTAGTATAGGGAGACCTGTGGGCTGCAGAAGGACTTTCACACCCTTTCCTTCCCTGCAGTGGTGCCTGCTACCCCAGGTCCAGAGCCCTTCCAGGGAGTACCCTCTGGTTACTGCTGCTGGGAGCTGGCCCCTGGTCTGGCCGCTTCTTGCCCAGGCACTGACCAGTCCTCTTCTCAGCCTCATCTCCTTGGTCACAGATGCCTGGGGCCTCCAGGCCCTGAGCTTGCTGGTGTTAAGGGCAGTGTGGGCCAGAAGCTTCCTCTGCTCGACCCAGTCACTCTCCGTGTATGCAGCCACCTCCCGTGTTCCAGTGTTTAAATGGTACCTCACATCTGCTGCTGTCTCTTTAGTGTTTCATCCTTGAGAGTTTATACCTTTTACAGATTCCTTTGTGGTCATTTTTATTAGGGTTTTAGCAGGACCTTGAACACACAGGTGTGTTCAGTTGGCCATGTTTAACTATAAGCCCCCTTCATACATTTCAGGAAGACCAAGGGTGTGTGCTGGTTTCCCCTGTGCGCAAGTCATTCCTGCCTTCCACAGCCCTCTCTTTCTGTGCTACTGTTCCCTAGTGATCTCTGTCCTTGTGTTGTCCTGTGTGGGTCATATTGTTGCCCTGGGTCTATATGGCTGTTTCTGTGTACTGGGTGGGGAGTGAGGGGGTTCTTTGCTTGTGTTTGAGAGCGAATGCACACATGCTTGCCAGGGAGTGTAGTGTATGTGCCTTTGCCCCCTGAATTGAATGTGCTGTCTGTGATTTGCCTCAACACCTTGTATAAGGAAGAAATACTTTCATAAATAGTTGAAATTCCAAATTCTTTTGGTTGGAAAGCCAAGGGTTAATGATGACTGCTATTGCAGAGTAGTTGAAGGGAGACGTTTATCTAATCTCCCTCTGCTGAATAAGGCCCTTTACTGATCAGGACCATCACCTACTTACACCAACAATAAGTCCCTTGTCACAGAGGAGGCAGGTTCTGCAACTGATACTCTGCCTGCCTTGAGAAATGCCACAGGGAGACCTGGAGCTTGGGCCCATCCTTACCCCAAGATCACATAGCATTGTTGAATTTTCCTTTTCCCTACACCAAATGTTTTCCCAGTGACTCTCTCCCTGGGACCTTTGGAAACCAGGAGAGAGGTTGAATTCACTCATTGACTTACTGCTTCTTTGTTGCATGCCATGGACAGGCTGGGGGTTGTGAAAATAAAGGTGAAGAAGGCCTGCCCTCCAGGGTCGCATAGTCTCTGGTCAGGAAAAGAGAAGCATCGGCCCTCATGGGGAGCATCAGGGCATAAAGATGCGCACATCCTGGCCAGGCATGGGAGCCAGTCTGATGAGCTCTGGGACTCCTTGGAAAAGAACACTTCGGGAATAATCTGGAGGTAGAGGTGGGAAGGTGCCTCTAGGGAGAGGGAGAGATCAGTATAGAAGGCAGGATTTGTCAAAGCACACAGACAGTGGTAGGAGATGGGGCTAAAAAAACCCAATGAGGTCCTCCCCACCCCCTGCTCCATGGTGAGAAATGTGGGAAACACAAAAAGGC
>NC_081572.1:48709012-48745039 GCF_022355385.1 Mustela nigripes | reverse complement strand
GCCTTTTTGTGTTTCCCACATTTCTCACCATGGAGCAGGGGGTGGGGGGGACCTCACTGGGTTTTTTTAGCCCCATCTCCTACCACTGTCTATGTGCTTTGACAAATCCTGCCTTCTATACTGATCTCTCCCTCTCCCTAGAGGCACCTTCCCACCTCTCCCTCTGCACTGTAGCTATCCTGGGCAGAGGGTCAGATGGACACAGGTTTAGGTGCTGACAAGTAAACCTGAAGCGTAGAGTTCTCCATCCCAAAGGGACTCCGATTGGAGGTACAGGTTGCTGGCCCTCCTGAAGGCCCCAGGAAAGTCTGGCCTGGGGGGAGCCCGGCGTGTACAACATTCAGGGGAAGACAACACTGCCAGCCCGCGAGGTCTAGGCTCACTGGTTGTTTCAAGCAGGGCTTTTTTACCCTCTGTGGAACCCATTCAAACAAAACTAAATTGAATTAATCTGTCCTCCAGCAGTTTGCCAGAAAATAATAGGGTTTGATGTGTGTGGGTTTCAGTTCCAGCTCTACCGCCTGCTAGCTGACCGGGAACACTTTTTGTAACCTTGCTAAATCCAGATTCTCTCATCTGTGCAATGGGGAGAATAATAACAGCTTCTTGGGCTTGTGGACATTAAACAAGAACTCGGGGGAGCTGCATTTCCTTGTCTTCCCTGCCCCATTCCTGCTGCCCGGGGAATTCATCTCCCATGCTAAGGGGAGGGCCATGTCCGGTTCTACTCATCACAGGTGTGCTTCCCCCTGAACACAGGCCCTTCCTGCTCTCAGACCCAGCAGAGCCTGCCCGCTGCTTATAAAGCTGAGTTTAACACTTTGGTAATATTATGCCCAGGTTTTTAGATACATACTTTTTCCATGTTTTTTTAGAGAAAGAACCAAAATTCAGAAACATTTTGAGAAGAGCAGTGACAGCAGTGAGGACTTGATGCATATTATTTCCTATTTTTTGGAGTTACCTTGTGTCCTGGCGACAGCCCCCAGCCTAGAGCATCGAGTGGCTGTCATGCTGAGCGTACGTACCTCTGTGGCATTTGCTGTTGCCGGCACCACCACCCTCCCTAGCTTCTCTCCGGTTACTTGGAGCCTGCTGGGCAGCAGAAAGGCAGATGTCCCGCGTCCTTTGTTCTGGGTTTACCTCTGGAAAAACAGTTGGCTGCTCCTCTTCTTCCTGCCTTTATCCAGCCGAACCCTGTGTGGCTCTGTGGCTTGACCTCATTTATTTATTCCTTCTGTAGCCACTCTGTCTGCCATGTGCCCCTGGAGTTGAGAGTATGTGTGGAACTCACGCACTTGAAGTGGTGTGTACACAGATGCCCACGGATTGGAAAACCCACGTGTGCCTGCCTGTAGGTGCAGTCTGTCCTGTTGAGTCCTTCCTGCGAGTTCCTCTCCTCTGCCTACCCATAGATGTGCATTCTGTCCCCTCTGCCCCCTGAGTCTTGTCTCCCTCTAGGCAGGGTGTGGTGGTAAAGCACATATTGGATCGGGTGTCAAAGGCTTGGTGACTCCATGCAGCCATGGACTGTTATTTCCTGGCTTGGGTCAGATATGCTCTGGTGAAAGTCCAGAGTAAAGACATATTGGTAAAGTATAGAGCTACAGAGGCCTCACCTGTCCCGTCAGCTTCCTGTACAGAGGAACCAGTCACCGTCCCTAGCCTACCTGTCCTCAGCCCTGCCGGCTCTGGAGCCCTGTGTTCACTGTCCACAGTGCTAGGGGGAAGCTTGGGGTGTCCGTTTGTCTGACCCCAGGACAGCAGTGGCTTCCCTGGGATCTAGCCGCCTGGGCTGTTCTGGAAGTAGTAGCTTCTATTTTTAGTAAGCTGCCTGATTGGAGGCCTTGTGGAACTTAACCCGCTCACCTTGTGCTTTGATCCTTCTGTCTGGCCTTCTCTCTTTACATGGAAAAAGTTGAAGTTCATGCCCCGACCAGAGCAAATCTGTTTTTGCTGGAGACAGAGGCTCTCACTGTGAAAACCCTGCCCCTCCCACGGCCCCTGTTGTCTCTTAAGTAATTTCCAGTAGGCTGTCAGCATTGATGCTGGTTCCTTCCTGATAGGGTACCTCATGGTGAACGAGCGTCTTCCACTCTTATCTGCTGTATCAGGACATCACGGGAGTGAAAAAGAGTATTGAAAATGATGGAAGCATAATTCCCTGCAGGAAAACAGATTGGTTTCAAATATGCTGTCCGTACATCCTGCCTCAGACAATGGCCCTTTGCACATGATTTCCCTGACTTCTGATGCCCTCGTTTTATTTTAAGCTTGAATAATCAAATCTTTGAGTAAAGCTTCTTTGTTCCTTTTTGGCAACAGGACATCTCATAGAACATGAGGTAGGGTGTTGTCTTGGTAACAATCATCATTTAACTTTTCCCCAAACAGAGGGAACATTTTATGACTTTAGCAGCTACGGACGGGGCTAGCGTGTAGAGCACATTCACAACCTGAGGGAGGGGTCTCATCCTGCTGCCCGCCGTCTGCAGTTGAGGACCGACATTTCAGAGACAATTGAGGTCATCTAGTCAGTGACCCCGGCATCTCAGCTCACCCCAAATTTAGAAATCCTGGGACTAAAATTAACTCAAGGCATTTAATTATTAGCTTCACAGGGGAGGTGGATTGAGCTCGTGCAGTGCTGGGGAGGGATACTGGACCTGTGGGGTTGGGAGGACCGTTTAGGGCAAGGAGGACTTCACTGGCAGTGCGATGGCAGCCCTCTGGACACTTCTGGCTATGTGTGACCCATCCTGATTGCTCACCAGACAGCCTTATTGGCTGGCTGGCGCTGTGTGGGTGCAGAGTTCTGAAGCAAGACCAGGGCCCCACTCCTGCTTCGACTCCTTCCTAACTTGCACAGCTCTCTCAGCTCCGCACGGAGTCTGACCCGCTGCCTCTTCACACTGATGCTGAGGTCCTGCCTACCTTGTGTATGGTTTTTGTGAGGAGTAAATTTGAAAAGAATTCTGTGACCCAAGCACAGCTTCCTTGCTGGGGCATGCTGGGGGGCCTGCTTCATCATGGAGACAGGGACCTGCCAGTTCTTGTGCCAACCTTCTGTGGAAGGTTGAAGAAACAGAAATAAATGTCAGCTGATGCTTATGGGCTTGGCCATTCCATTTGGTACCTTATTTTTTCCATGATGGCCTTGGCCAGTACCCTGTAATTAGACCCCTGGGCTGGACACTCAGGACTTTAACTTTTCTGGCAGAAAGGAGGCACCTTGCTGTTTCCTCACTTGTTCATTCATTTGGTGATCTCTAAGCATCTGCTCTGTTTCTGCTAGGGAGCTAGGAAATTGGACGAGCCCTTCCTCCCGACAAGGGAGCTCTAGGCCTTGCTGGGGGGTGGACACATGGACACCTAAGGAGGGCAATACTGAGCCTCCGTGCAGGTACCACCAGGTGAAGGGTGGGGAGGGAGGAGAGCTGGAGGCAGCTGGTGGGGTTCCCACCAGGGGCAGGGTGGGACTTGGAACTGGAGAGAGGTATATATGGGAGCATGACCAGCCCTCCAAAGAGGTAGGAGCTTTCAGATCCGTGGAGCGCAGCAAACACACTGGCCTGCCAGGGAGAGTCTCGGGATCACGGTGGAAACTCCTTTTTGCCCTGCCTGTCTACATCCTGGACGTTATGGGTTCAGCCAGTTGGGGAGTGTGTGAGTGCGTGTATGGACACGTGGTTCTCACACCTCCTCTTCTCTGGACCACCTTGTTCTGGAAGAGAACCTGCTTATACTTCTGCAGAGAGGACCCTGTCCAGAACCCCCAAGCCTGGGGAGTGGTCTGCTGAAACCTTCAGGAATAGGAATGAGGTTAGACACATGAATTGAGGTCAAGATGGCAGGTTTGGTTGTTACAAAATCTCCCTGTGGCAAACATAACATTTTTTTACTTTCTCTTTGGCCCAAGCTGCGTGCATTCTCATAAATTCTGATACTTGGAGATACCAGCGTAGCGGAGGCCAGCATGCCCAGACACCCAGGAATGAGGCCTGTGAGAGGCCACAGAGGGCTGGGTGAGCAGAAACTTTTGCCTCCAGGCCCTGGCGCAACAACCTGCTAATTGTGTAACTTCAAGTAAAAACAGTTCTTTTGGGTAATGTTTTATTGAGATAGAACTCATGTATCATATGATACCTGCATTGAAAGCAGCCAGTTCAGTGGTGTTCAGTGTATTTGACAGAGTTGGGCAACCATCAGCACAGCCGATTCTAGAACAGTGGGTCGTCGTTCAGAGAGAAACCCTGTACCCACACCCATCATCCCCACTTGCCTCCCATGCCCCCTCACTCTGGAGAACTTTCTGCTCTCTGGAGTTGCCTGTTCTAGACATGTCCTGTAAATGGAATCCTACGATATATGTCCGTTGGTATCTGCTGCTTTCACTCAGCAGGAGGTGTTCAAGGCTCACCTGTGTTGCAGCAGGGGTCAGGCAGCCGTTCCCATTGAAGGCTGAATAATATTCTGTCATGGATCTACCACGTTTTGTGTGTCCATTCATCTTTTGGCGCACATTTGGGCTTCCGCTTTGTGGCTGTTGAGAATCATGTTGCTGTCAACAGCCATGTACAATTTTAAAAGCTGAGGTTATATTTTTCTTGGTTGGTATACCTGGGACTGGAATTGTTGGGTCACATGGCAACTCCATGTGTAAGTTTGAGGAACCGCCAGGCCGTTTTCCACAGGATGCGCCGCTTTGCATCCTGACCAGCAACGTAGGAAGGGTCTGATTTCTCCATGTCTTCCGCACACGTTGTCCATCTTCTCATCATACCCACCCCAGTCGGGGGAAGCGGTATCTCTTTGTGGTTTTGATTTGCATTTCCTCCATGGTCGAGCCAATTTTTTAACCTCTCTGCACGTGTCTTCTTGTGAGTAAATGTAGGACGATGATGAAGGATGTGTATTTTACTTGTTAGATATTCTTATAAGCACATCACTTTTTGGCCTTTTGGCTAAGATCAAATGTAGATATTCTTATAAGCACATACTGTGTGGCCTCTGTTGTTCTTAAGTGCTCTGTATGCATTAGCTTGTCTAACCCTCGTGACAGCCTTTATGAATTGCTAATGTTTTTACCTCCGTGTTGTAGACGAGAAAAACTAAGGCCTAGAGAGCTTGAGTCACCTGCCTGAGGTCATACTACTATGCAGCCATGTGAAATCCGTTGTCACCCATGCCCAGCATTTCTTGGCATGCTAGCTGTGGTTTCCTGGGTGCATGTGCTGGGGTATGCCTGGTTGATCCTGCGGGGGCCAGACGTTCATGGGGTTTGTGGCACTGAGCCTCTGGCTGTGCGGGCTAGTTGATGGTGAATTACCAGAACTTATTTTTCCTTTCCTGATAGTTGCTTCTGCGTCCCCGGTAGAGGAGACGTGCCATGAAGAATGGGCACAAGTTCTCTGCCCATTGGGCAGTGTGTCTTTCGTCCTTCCTTCCTGCTGAATAGTCCAAGGCTGCAGTCAGGTCTGGCTAGGAAGCCGCAAAGCAGAACTACTTCTCCATCCTTTCTTTGTCCCTGTCACCTTCCTCCCCTGGCTGCTGGCAGAGCATCACAGGGACAGAGGCCCAGTTGTTTTCTTTCCGCTGTGTCTTCTCTGAGCCTCTCCCCAAAGGTCACACCCTAGGGCTCGGTGAACAGACCCTTGCAGGCCCAGGCAGCCGCCCCTCTATTTGGAGCCGGGGCCGACCCGTCCAGTCTTGCTTTCCATCTGTCCCCCAAAAGAGAACTTGATGCCCAGTGGCCTGGGCCATCAGCTCTGTTCTTCAGCCACTGTTCTGTTATTTCCCCAAGACAGTCTGTTCTAGGACACTTGGTAAGGTTTTCTGTCTCCGTTGAGGTTTGCTCTCTTGGGGTTCTTATTGGTTTGGGGAGTGGTTGGCAGATGCTGGAGCCGAGAGGGGCCTTGTTACTTTCAAGTCCATCTGTGGAACAGTCCCACATGCCCACCGTGTGTGCTTGTTTTTTTCCTGTATTTCCTCTTGTGTCAGGGTTCCCTACTTGAGGGTTACGTAAGCCTCACACAAAAGCCTAGAAATAGACTTTTGTTGTTTATCCTCAAGTGGACACTAATCTCGTTCAGCGTAACCTGAGATGGGCCTCACTTTCCCCCAGGGTTGGGGAGCGCTGTCTTCTGCCCACAGTGTGGGTTTGCCTGCCCTTGTGGTTGAAGGGAGCAGAGCGAGGGCTGAATGGCTCTCTCAGACCACTTCACCTGCAGGCTCTAGGCCAGCTCTGCAGTGGCCTCTGCCACCATCCCTCAATGGTGGGGCCAGCCATGCCTCGAGTTCCCAGGGTGCCAGTTACTGTCTGTGGCCCATTTTTGTGGCAGGTTGCTCTTACAACTGTGTGGGAAGCCCCCATCCCCATGCTGCTCTTCCTGGGGCAGGATTGCTCTGGCCTTGTGAGGCCCTCGGGATGAGAAAGCACGCGTCTCCAGGGCCGGATAGGCAGATTTTGCCTCCAAGTCACATCCAGTGAGGCAGAAGGGGAGGGTCGGTTGCTTGGCGGTGGCAGTTCTGTTGGAGGCCCTGGCACAAAAGAGGCTGTTTTGGACCATCTGAAGTCCAGTAAGGAGAAGATGCTTTCAAGTCAGGCCTTGTTCCTCTGGAAACCATGCAGCTCTCCAGAAGGGGCCATGCTCGGTGACCTGGGCAGGACCTTTTTAATACACTGTAGATTTTCTGGTTTTGGTTTTGGTCTTGTTTTTTTTACACTTTAATTTTTTAAATAACAGTTCTAGCAATTTTTTTTAATGACAGTATATGACATAAGATATCTTTCCCCCAAAGGGAGGTCTGTAATAAACCTTTTACTGAAGTAAACCATACATACAGAAAAGCCTACATATCTGTCACAAGGTACAGCTGAATGAGTTCTCACAAACCAAGCAGACCTGTGTAGCCAGCACCTGAGTCAGGATGTGCGGTGTCTCCAGATGGGTTGGGGGAGCTCCTCCAGGGTTAAGTGTCTTTGGAGTGCCGTTCTGGGCTGTTGTGTCCCCTCAATCCTGCTGACACAGCAGAAGTACTCAGTAGTTACTAGTCCACTGAATGGTTGATGAGTGAAAGGAAATTTGATTCCCATTCTGTGGGTCCTTCCCAGCAAGCCTGTGGTCGTTTCTGGGCATTTCTGCCTCTTGACCCTTTGTGGTCAGCTTGCAGAAGTGCCTCTGCCGGAGGACTTGATGGTGGCAGTGGGAAGCACGGAGGGCCTGCTGTGAGAAAGCCTGTGGTGTCCAGAGAGTTGAGATGGGGCTGTTCCTCCAGGAATGCTTCTGGAGACCACCCTCCCCCTGCCCATGACAGGATTGCTGTTGGTCCAGGACTTTGCCGCCTGAGTTTCCCAGTGCCTCTGACCAGTTGAAGGCTCTGCCAGGACCGCTGGACAGACCCAGGGGGAGAGCTGTTCATGGGGAGATGTGTCAGCCCATTATGAGCATATCTCAGCTGCTGGGTGTTCATTAGGGTTGGTGAGCGTCATGAAAAAAAAGGCCCCATATGTGCATAAGAATTGCAGCTAAGTTTCTGTAACTGAGCAGTACGTAAGCCTGCTCAGCCTGGGAAGAACAGGTTGGGAATGCCGCATTTTGAAGATGGGTCTTAAAACAAGACTGTTGTCACTGCAGAGCCCCAGGAAGTGGGGGTTTCTGAGATTGCTTGGCAGTTGTCAGTAAGAAAGAGACCAGAGAGAACTTCCAGAGTGAGGACGTCCTTGTCAATGCGAGCCTTCAGCAGGCGCTCGCAGAGGATCTCCTCATCCCAAGTTCTTTCACTGTGGTGCTGCCATCTTTGAAAGTGGAGGATACACTGAGGAGAAACTTGACGTCAGGCCCCTTCTCTCGGAAGGCATTCCATCTTCCCCACATTTCCTTACTTCTTTGCTCCTGCTTCTGTGATTTGGAAGTCTAACCAGAAGGCTGTCAGGTTTTGTTGTCCTCCAGGCTCCCTATCCCAAGAGGGAGGGTGTTGGTGCTGGTGGGGTTTTTCTGTGGACTGAGGGAGAAGCATGTGGGTCTGGGAAGAAGAGGGTGCTTCTTCCAGGTGGCCCCCCCTCCTCCTGGTGACGGGGGAACCCTGGCGGGACTGGGCCCCGTTCAGGTTGCTCCTGACTCTTGGGGCATTTGGGCACAGGGTCTGTCCTTAGAGGGATTTCTGGGCCCTGGGTTTGAGGCTGGTTCCCTTCTCCAGCTGCAGCACGTGCACCGTGAGTCTGGGGCTGCCGCTGCCGGTGGACCCTTGACAGGTTCCTCAGCAGTTTGGCCCCGGGCGCCCTGCGGGAAGCCTGGGAGACCAGTATCCTTGGCGGGAGGGGGAGGCACAGACGGCCTTGGCTCTGGCCTGGTCTGTATTCTTGTAGACTCGGAGCATAAGCCCCAGGCCCAGGTCATCCCTGAGGGTCTCCTGCCAGATGCCTCTTGTGACCCCCATACCCGTTTCTCGCCTGGTCTTCCAGAAGCCAGGGAGGCCCAGTGATTCCTGATACATGACAAGCTTGTGTTTCTCTGTCTCTGGCATGTTTGGATTCTTGAAGTAAATCTGAGAGCTTCTCCCCAAAGGGCAATTTAAAATCTGAGCTTCCAGTTCAAGTTGGTCTTGTTAAGCTGAGCCCTGTAGTGGCCCCAGGCCTGTTTGCTGCAGAGGCTCGGCAGCATGGTTGGTGGAAGGGGTGTGTGTTGGGGGGGCACACTGCTTGTGGGTGCCCTGCAGTTCAGCACATTGCCGATGTGGGCGGCGAGCTCCCCTTCATGCGCTGGGCTCCTGCCAACGCTTGCACCCAGCAGAGGCCAAGGAGCTGGATCCAGAGCTCAGGGCAGGGGTTGTGGAGGCAGGAGTCTGCTTCCCGAACTGCCATCTTTATGGCACCTCCTCCCACGGCCAGGGCTCTTCGGGGCTTTGCCCCCATCATCACACACAAGTGCTGTGGCCCTGGTTGCCTTCCCCATGCCCCACATCTTCACAGGCGGCATCATTGCCTGGCATGGCCTCCATTTTCCTAGGGGTCTCATTGGGTCACCGGAAGGGAAACTGCCATTCTCCCCTGCCCGCCCTATTCCCTCCGCGTGTCTGAGGGTTGCATTTTCTTGCCTCATTGCGGCTGGTAGGGTTTTGGGGGGTTCTGTCCCGAGCACTGGGTGCTGGGCACCTTATAAAATCACATCTCCAGTGGGATCTGCTCTTCGTCTCTACCCCCTCTGTTCCCACCTCCCTCTACCAGCAAGCTCTGCCCAGCTGTGTTTTGTCTCTGCTCCCCCTCTCTGTCTTTGCTTTCATCGGGTCCTCTTGGGCCTGGCCAAAAGCTGTGAGAGTGACTTCATCCAGCTGGATGGCCGCCCTGGGCCAGCCAGCCAGCCAGCCGCAGATCGAGCCTGCTGCGGCACCACGCGGATCTGGGTCCCCCCATGGGGCAGTTGTTCCCCACTCTGCATGGACGTTAGGAACACTAGGGGACTTTTTAAATAACTCTGACGCCCCCAGAAAATTTAAATCTGAGTCTCTGGATATGGAACGTCTACTTAAAAATCTTCCCGGGTGATTCCATGATTCAGCAGAAGTGGAGAATCACTGCTTTAAGCTTTAAGACCTTGCGCTTTAAGACTGCTTGCCTTCTTTCTAGCCTTTCTGGTGAGGCTGTGGTCCTGGAGAGCCTCTCCTCCCTGCTCTGCCCTGCAGCACCAGGGGTGAGTGGGAAGCTGCTGCAGATGGGCTCTGGGGGCTGTCACTGCTCCCGGCAGCCGAGTGCCTTGCAAGGGTGTCGCAGTGAACAGCTTGTTTACCTACGATCTACCTGGCAGGCCTGTAGGTAAGAAAGCAGCTCAACTGCATGGGACAGCAGCACCCCCTTCCTCCCAAGCTAAGGCAGAGTGGAAGGCTGGGAGCTGGGCTGTGGGAATCTCCATATAAGGCCACCGTTGCTCCAGCCCGCCTGCCTGCCTGCCTATGTGCCAGCCTCCGCCTTCTTCGTGGCTCCCGCCCACCTGCCCCTGGAGGGCTCCCGAGAGACAGCTCCTATAGGCCTGACGGACCGCTTCCGCCAGGGGTGCCTTGAGTCCCTCCTCGTTCTCTTTTGTCTTTGGTCTTCTCCTTTCCCTCCTAATCTAACATGTCCTGGGAGAGAGGGCTCAAGAACTCATACAGCAGGCATAACATGCTCACCTAGTGTCTGCTCTGCTCCCTGCTGAGCTCTTGGGTGTGTGGGGAACTCAGACAGGTGCTCTCTCCCTGGCACTTCACTGGGATAAGATTGCAGGTAGTGGTGAAGAAAGGAGCTGTGCGCCCCCGGAAATGAGCGGAATGTACGAGACTAAAGGCAGAAGGGAGTGCCCATGCGCACTGTGCTCCTGTGGACGACATTCTTTCCTGTAGGGGACTGGCTAGCAGTTCTAGAACTGCTGGGCATGTGCACCGTGACTGGACAGTTAAGGAATTGGACGGTGGATAGTGGGGCCACTGTTGGAGTGGGTGCTTCCAGGCAAAAAAAAAAGAAGGCGGTGGGGAGAAGCTAGCACGATCCATGTGGTGCTGGATTAGAGGCAGAGCTAGCAGTACGCTGAGTTTAATAGCGTTATATAAGGAGAGACAGACAGAGAGGGAAGGGTGGATGTAGGTGGGTGGACACAGACGGATTCTGTGCGCCTCCATTTCCGTGCTGTTGGCTCAGAAGGCCTGGAGGCCACAATGCTCCAGCAGCAGTGAGCATCCCTAGCACCTGGGTCTTGGCTCTAAGTACCTTCTCTAAGCTCCTAAGCGGGCTGCTCAGAGAAGTGGCTGGCTCTGGGTCCGGGCTGGAAATACACAGGCTGGGCCTGGAGCACCTTCTAGTGCCAGGCGTTAGGGGAGCACTTGGAGAATGTGCTTGTGTGCACACTGCATACAAGCATGATCTGTCAGACATGCACACACATGATCTGTCAGAGACACAGGAGCCGACCAAGGAGGCCCCCCTCACTGACTGAAGCTACAACAAAAGACATAATTCGAGCAGCAAAAAAATACATAATGCAGAGTTGGAATATAATCCGGAGTATAAAATGAATACCCACAAGTCCATGTAAGTAAATGATTGAAGAAATAAACAAGTAAAGGAGAAGAAACAAAATCTCTTTGCAGAGGAATTCCAAATAACTTGGGTGGCGACTCCCCGCTCAGGGAGCTGGAGCTAACTCCCCACTGCTTATGGGCCGGCTGCGCACGGAGACTTCCCTCCTACCCCAGGGGAAACAACAACTCTAGAGCACAGAGTGCAGCCAGTGGACACAACCTCAGCCAGGTGTTCCCAGTCGCCGTCAACAGTGAGAAGTCCTGTGCCCTGGATAGGATGGAAGACGAGTGGGCCTCACCTTCGTGGTCTTCCTCCCCCAAACCCCGAGCCCCAGTAGAACCAGGAGAAAAATGCCAAATTCCAATGGAGAGATGTTCTACAAAATATCTGACCGGTGATATCATGAATAAGGCAAGTCTGAGAAAGTGTGACAGCCAAGAGGAGCCTAAGGTGATTGACGACTAAATGTAATGTGGGGTCCTGGCACAGAAGAAGTATGTTACGAGGAGACTAAGGAAATTGGAATAAAGTAGGGACTTAAGTTAATATCCTAGAGCACTGGGGGCGCCTGGGTAGATCTGTGGGTTAAAGCCTCTGCCTTCGGCTCAGGTCTTAATCCCAGGGTCCTGGGATCGAACCCCACATCGGGCTCTCTGCTCAGCAGGGAGCCTGCTTCCTCCTCTCTCTCTGCTGCCTCTCTGCCTTCTTGTGATCTCTCTCTTTGTCAAATAAATAAATAGAATAAAATTCCTAGAGCATGGTTGATTCATTGATGATAAATGTACCACACTGTTGTGAGGCGTTAATTACAGGGTAAAATGGGTGAAGGGTATGTGGGAACTCTCTGTACTAATTTCTCAACTTCTCTGTAGATCTAAGTCTATCCTGAAATAAAAGTTTCTTTTAAAAAATATTGTTAAATGAAGTACCATAGAGGGGCGCCTGGGTGGCTCAGTCAGTTAAGCATCTGACTCTTGATTTCGTTTCTGGTTGTGATTTCAGAGTAATCAGATCAAGCCCTGTATTAGGCTCCGTGCTCGGCAGGGAGTCTGCTTGGGATTCTCTTTCCCTCTCCCTCTCTCAAATACATACATACAAACATACATACGTACATACAGGAAGTACCATAGAATCTTGGAGAAAGAGGAAGTCTCTCTAGACTGGGAAACCAGGGAACGTTGCTAAACGAGGCATCAGCGGAGTTGCCCTTGAAGGAAAGGAAGATCCACCCCCCTGGCCAGGAAGCCCAGGCAGGTGTGCAGCACAGAACAAGTGGAGCTGGGGTGGTGGGAGTGAAGTTAGACAGTGGGTGGGCTCAGGTCACGAATGCAGCGTTACCAAGGGCTTCCCTCCATCTCCCTGTGGCCGGAGGCACCTTGCCATGTGACCTGTTGAGCCAGGAGCCTCTGTTCCCTGCCTCTGCAGCGGGAGGCCTGGTGGTGGTGGCGACGGATGACGGTGGGGAGTGAATGACCATGGAGGCCTGGCATCCTTCTCAGGCTTAGCTGTGCTTTAGTGATAAGACTCGTTCAGAATTTTCTGTCTGATTAAACCAAGGCATCAGGACCAAAACGGGAACTGAGGCCGGATTCCTCCATCATCTGGTCCCTCAGCATTTGGAGGGAGGACTGGCAGCTTTCTCACCTTCCTGCTTCCTCACTGTGCCCTGGTCTTGCTGTGAGGTCAGACCTGTGCTCCAGCCCCTGCTGTTGGGCTCCCCTCGCCCCCCATCCCTTCCCTGTGCTTCACTCCTTACCTCCTGCTTCCCTGCCCGGGGGAGGTGATGCCAGTGAAGATGATGCCATCCTCAGATTTACAGGGACAAAATGTTCATGTATTGAAAGAGCCTTAGCAAATGCCCTTCCTCATCTCCCCCTGAACTCCGTGTCTGCAGTTCCTGCTCCCTGAGCCTGGCTCTTCCCGTGATGAGCTTGCCAGACAGGTCTGGTCCTGGTGCCACGAGAAGCCTTCAAGACATTGAACTTCCTTGTCCATGCTCCCCCCAGGCTGTGTTGATGCCTCCGTTTTGCACTGCCCTCTGTGTGGTGGGTGCCATGTCTGTCCCCGGGGCCTGGTGTCCAGTGCACATTTGTTGAACTAATGATTTTTAGAGACCGTAGCCCTATTAACCCCAGCCCCTCCTCAGTCATTCCTCATTCTCTAGATTACACAGCCCTGGGTCTTTCAGTTGGCTCCTGTAGGCCTCTATTTAGGGCCCTTCTCTCCACTGCTTGTCACTCCTATGAACCAAGTTCTGTTTATTTCTGGCCTTTGTTAAGTCCTTACTTGTGTGAGCCCCATCCTCAAGCCACCTTCTCTGCTCCTTCTTTTGGAGGAAGATGGCCTCCTTGGACTGTGGCTGGGGCTGCTTTGAGAGGCATTTCAGAGCAGGTGGAGATTGAGAGAGATCACGGGAGGACTGAGTGGCCTGCTGGGGCTCTGTGTCAGCTGCCAAATCCTGGGTCGCCCTAACCCACAAGGGAGGACCTGGGATCCCTTGGCTCCAGGAAGGCCACCTGGTGGCCCTGGGCTTCATGGGGTGAGGTCAGCTCTGCCCAGCTGCCTGAGTGCCCTTGGGCTGTCTGATCCCTCAGGGCCCTGCTTGTCACCTGCTGGATACCCAGTGTCTCAGGCCTTCCACTCTGATGGACATGATCCTTTCCCAGAAGGAAGCTCTTTCTGTTGGGAAGTGACATGACTGTTGACAGGGACTGTCACTGTTCCTGTCTCCATTGAACTGAGAGGAGGAAAGCTGAGTTTAAGTCCTTTACTTGATTGCCACCCCCTTCAGCCTCCCTCATTTCCTCAGACTGTGCCCTGCCAGTGTTCCTGCTCCATCCTTCACCCCTGGACCTATCCTTGTCCTTCACCCCTGGACGCATCTCTTCCCTTTCCTGCCACACCCCTGCTCTAGCCAGGCTGTCCTCTCGGCCAGCCCTTAGTGGTCTCCTTGCGAACTTTCCAGCTCGCACAGTCTAAACAGGCTGCTGTCTCTCTGCCTCTACAACTCCACTTGCCTTCTCATCCTGGCTGCCTGAGTCCCATTACTTGTGGCGTTAGCTTAGGAGGGTCTGTTTTCTGTGAAGGCAGGGAAGTAGAAAAAAGGTAGTTGGAATATAGGCCGAACACAAAAGGAAGAAAGGAAGGAGAAAAGGAAAAGGAAAGGATGAATGAACTTTTTAGAATGTAAGTGAGGTTCGGTAGGGTGAGGTCCAGAGCCGAAGACCAAGAAAGACTTCTTGAGACATCTTCGGTGCAGAGTGGTGGTTTATTAGAGCACGGGGACAGGACCTGTGGACAGAAAGAGCTGTTGCCCTGGGGTTGTGAGGAGTGGTCTACCATATGCTTGCGAGACGGGAGGCAGTCAGGGATGGCATCGGTCTCTAAGGGATTTTGGAAGCAAGGTTTCCAGGACCTTGAGGGGCTAGCAGTTGTTGGGAAAAGGTCATTTAGTACTGTCTAATAAAACCTTAGTCATGAGACCCTTCAGATATATATTGGTGGGCCATATGCTTGGGGATGATCCCCAGCATGTATCTTGGAGGGTTTAGAGATAAAGGAAGTTTCCAAAGGAATTTGTATATGTTCAGGCAGACCCACAGGATCCTGCTTGGGGTGGGAGGCGTACGGTCAGGCTAGGACTGCCTTTTGCCCTTAGCAAAGTATGAAGGTGGAGGCAGTTGAGTCTAGAGGAACGCCACTCTGCTTGTTTCAAGGACTTGGCAGAGGTTAAGGAAATTTAGTAACTTTTCTTCTGCCTCTGTTTCCCATATCAGAAGGAATGAAGGAAGGAAAAAAATCTCGTTCTTTAGTACCTGTTCTAGCCCTGAATCAGAGGCCTAAATCCCAGTGTCATCCCTGGCTGCTCTTCATTCTCAGCCTCATAGACTTTGAGTCCTTCTGGCTCTGTCTTTTCTGCATATCCCAGTCAGTCACTCTGCACCCCACACACCGTCAGCATTCCAGTCCGGGCCTTCGTTTCCTCTGCCTGCCTCACTTCTCTGGGGTCTGAGGATTCTTGGGAGCTGCACCCCCGTAACACAGTGCCTGGCATGCAGTAGGTGCCAATAAATGTCTGTCCTCTGTACCTAAACATCTGTCCCACAAGTCTGTAAGGTGATACATGGGCTTGTAGGCAGGGCCTTGAAGACTTCCTTCACTCTCAGTAGATGGGGTTGTAAGTATAAAGTTGAAGTAGCGTCTGGTTCCTGAGAACTTAGGCAGGGGCCACACTCCCACAGACCCAGGTGTGAGTCAGACAGGAGTCTTCTAGGTCAGCCCCCAAAGACTGTATGACCTACCAGGAGAAGGGGCCAAGACAAGGGACATTTGCGCAGGCAGGCAGGCAGGCTGGCCAAGAACTGGGGAGTAAGAGGGGCACAGGTGCCAGGTGGAAACCAAGAAGGCAAAACTATGAAGGCGTGGTTTAGTGGTTCTGTTGGGGGGGGAGGTGAAGGAAATCGATTGACTTCCAGGGCCGGAGCTCAGGAAGTCAGCTTGCTGGCTCTGCGCCAGACTAGGCCAGTGTACTAAACCAGACTAGTCCTATTCAAGTCAGAAGTCTCATACCTGTAACAGGTGCTCATTTGTTCATAGTTTGTACCTGAGGTCACCATACCTTCCAGGAAAATAGTTCTTACGTTGTCCAGGTCCAGTTGTGGTGTGAAGTATTGATACCCTATAGGAGAAAAGAACAGCAGGATTCTGGGGTCCCATGCTTTGCGGGGAGAGGTGTCCCTCCTGCCCTTGAGCTGAGGATTGGAAATGGGGAGAGGTGGGAATAGGAAACTGGGGGGGGTGGGTGGGTTGAGATGTGTGCTCACTGAGGCCTCTGTTCTCTGCTGGGGAGGACCTCACGCACGGCCGCTGTAAGCTGGGCTAGCCTTGGCCAGGCTCCATCACTCTGTGATCAGTTCCACACAGGAGCACGTCAGCCCACAGGAGGCATTTGCCTGTGCCCGCTCCCCTGTTTCTACAGGTTGCCTTTCTTCCCGATGTGAGGTTGCCTTTCTTCCCGACGTGGGAGTCCAAGTTGGCCTGGACAGTTGGTTCTTTGTGAGTGTGAATACGTGTGTGTGTGTGTGCAGGTATATATAACACGACACTATCCTGTCAGTGTCCAGTTCGGTGACATTCAGTGTATTCACATGCTTGTGCAACCCTCATCATCACCACCACCCATCTCCAAAACTCTTTCATCTTCCCGAACCGAAACTCCATAGCAGGTAAACACTAATGTTTGTCCTTTCGTGTCTGGTGTATTTCACTTAATAAAGTGTTTTTAAGTTCAACCATGATATCCAATGTATCCAAACTTCATTTCTTTCTATGCCTGAATAATAGTCTCTCGTATGTGTATGCCACATTTTGTTTATCTGGTCATGCATCAGTGGGCACTTGGGTTGTTTCTGCCTTTTTGCTATTGTGAATAATGCTAAAATGAGCATGGGTGTACAAACCTCTCCTCGAATCCCGTGCTTTAGTTCTTCTGGGTATACATCTAGAAGTGGGATTGCTGTGTGATATGGTAGTTGTGTACTTAATTTTTCAAGGACCTGCCAAACTGTTTCTTTCAGTGACTCAACCGTTTCTCTCAGTGGCTCTACGATTTTATCTTCCCACTAGCAGTGCACAGTGTCTCAGTTTCTCCTCATTCTTGCCAACAGTTGTTATTTTCTTTTTTTAAATTAAAGCCATCCTTGTAGGTTTAAAGTGGTATCTCTTTGTGGGTTTAGTTTGCATTTCCCTAATAATGATGTGTCAAACATTTCTTCGCGTGCTTATTGGACATTTGCTTATCTTTGGAGAAATGTCTATCTAAGACTTTAAGCCTTTTATTGTTGTTGTTTTTTTTTTTTTTTTTTTTTTTTTGCCCTTCAGTTTTAGGAATTCCTTATATATTCTGCACATTAATTCTTTATCAGATCGTGATTTGCAACTGTTTTCTCCCATTCTGTGGGTTGCCTTTTCACTCTTGTGATAATGTTCTTTGACACACAGAAGTTGTGGGTTTGTTTTTTTTTTTAAGATTTTATTTATTTATTTGAGAGAGAGAGAGCATACAAGCAGGGGAGAGGGAAAGAGAGAAACAGGCTCCCCACTGAGCAGGGAGCCGGATGCGGGGCTCGATCCCATGACCCTGGGATCATGACCTGAGCCGAAGGCAGACACTTAACCAACTGAGCCACCCAGGTGTTCCTCAACACACAAAAGTTTGTTGCCTTTGCTTTTGGTGTCATATCCCAGGAATCATACCAAATCCAATGTTAGAAAGCTGTTGGCCCTGTCTTCTAAGAGTTGTCTATTTTTTGCTCTTACGTTTAGGTCTTTGATTTACTTTAATTGTCATATATGGCATAGTGGGCCCTTGATTCTTGTGGAATCCTGCAGCCGTGCGGGTTGGTGGGATGAGGAGGAGAAAAGGTGTTCTTCCCTGTGTTCCCTTGCCTCCAGTCTTAGGAGCAAGGTGAGCCTTGGTTGAGTGGCGATGGCTTCCCAAGGAGAGCTGAGGGCCCTTGCCTGCTTGGCAGGAGCCTGTGCTTCTCTGCTGTGCAGTCAGTGGCCCAAGCCAGCAGGCCCGTCTGGCACAGCAGGTATGAGAAGGAACTTCCTGGCATTGGCAGCGAGTGAAAAAGGTCCTTGTTGTATTCTTTTTTCCCTCAAAAAAAAAGAAGCTTAGCCAACCCTAACAAGGCCCCACAAAGGCAGGGAGGTTGGCTGCTTGACAAAGCCCCGAGTGGGTCATTTCCACAGCACCTCTGCACGTACTGTGTTGGGCTAAGCAGCCCCTCTTCTCTTCTGCAGCTCCCGGGCTACAGCCCCAGTGTGGCCATGGCCCTGGGCACAGCTCTTCCCGGTGCTGCTTGGGATTAGCAGACGTTCCCCTGTCTTTGGGCCCCTTTCTGCTGAATGCCTCAGAAAGCCCAGCCCACTCCTGGATGGGGCCAGAGCTAAATCTTGAGAAGGGGACCTCCTAGGGATGGGATCACCTGCTCATTGAGTATCACCGCTGGCAGGAGGTACCTCCCAGCAGAGTAAGTGCTCAGCCCTGTCCTCTGTGCCGATGACGCATGTTGTCAGAGGCTGGTAAATGGGATGTTAGCTCTTTGGGGCTGGTTGGCTCTAGCCGCTGCAGTTGAGGTCAAAGTGCTGAGGTAGGTTAGGGTTTGGAAAGCTGGGCTCCAATCCTTGTGCCTGTCTGGGCCTTGGCTTCCATGTCTGAAATGTGGGGCAGAGGGACGGGTCTCAAACACCCTGTGGGCCTGGGCTGGAGGCAGCGGGCTGTGCGTGTTCTTCCTGCAGGAGTCTGAGTGAATTGAAGCGCCTCCTCTGCCAGCCGCACATCATGATTATTTCTCTACCTGAGCCATGTTTTGTTTTGTTTTGTTTTTAAGTATGCAAATAGTTTTCTTTTAGTTACAGGACTATACAGCCATTGCCATGATCTAATTTTAAGAACATTCCCCATACCCATGCCAGCCAAAGGAACCCTGTACCCCTTACCCATCACCCCTAATCTTCCCCAGCCCCCGGCAACCACTAATCTATTTTCTGTCTCTATCCATGTACTTTTCTGGCCATTTCCTATAAATGGACTTATGCAGGATGGCTGCACCCACCTCTTGCCTTCAACTTGATCATCTGCTGGTTGCAACAGTCCCGGCCCCAGGAGTCATACTTATAGACTACGGGCCCCTGGAGGTCAGGTTCCCTTTCTGGGCCCTGCCTCTCCTTCAGGCCAGCTCCTACCCTTCATGCCCTTCAGACAGTGGAGGATTTGTTACGCTCTCACCTTTGCACGAGGAGCGTCCCACTGTCCACTTCACAAACATGGGATTTGGTAAGGCTGGGTATTCCAACTTGATAAGTGAAACATTTATAATATTTATTATGTTACATATGCTTTAAAATATTTATAAACAAAGCATAGTGTTTATATAGTGAATCTGCAGTATACATTTAGAGTGGTTGGTTTGTTTCATATATTATTCAAAAATATGTGCTAAAGCTGGGCCAGCGTAGACATATAGAGGGAAATCAAATTTATTTTATTGAGGACCTTACCAGCTAGCATGGAGAACAGATGGGCAGACCCATACATGGACCCAAGGCTACATGTAGGGCTCTTCCCTTCAGAGAGGACGGGGTGATCATCCAGGAGGTAAAGGATGTGAGGCAGACATCTGGCAGGAGATGACTCTGAAGGAAGCTGGCCTGTTTCTCCGTGGGTCACCTAGGCCCATGAGGAAGGGGCTCTCAAGAGCCTCAAACACAGGGTGGAGAGCTTGGGCTTGAGCCCGGGGGAGCAGCTAAGGCACGGCCATGTTCATGCTCATGGAAGGTTCTGGGGCCAGTACTGGCAGCCACAGGGGGCCCACCTTGCCCCGGGTTCTAACTGCTGAACAGTGCTGAGGAACTAAGTGCCATGCCTGGGAGAGGAGAAGCCATAGACCTTACCACTGGATGCCAGATGCTCCTGTTATGCCTCCCCCAGAACACATCGCAGGTTTGAGACTCCCATCTGCCTGGCTCGATTTGGACCAGTGGGCAGTGGGGTGACTGTATGGTGGGCAGTAGGAAAGACGTGGATGCGACACTCAAACATGGGCCTGCCTGTGCCTGGGAGTGGATGGGGACAAAGGCTGACCACAGTGCAGGTCAAGTGTCTGGTGCTCTAGAGAAGGATGAACACCCCAGGGCCTTGAGATAGGGACCAGGAGGCACAGAGAATAAATATGAGCTACTCTGCTGCCCTTGGTTTGGCCTGTCATTTTCAAGAGCCTCCTGGTGGCCATCTTGGGCCAGCTGCTGGCCTCCAGTGTGGGCATTGAGGCCTGGCTTTGCCTCAGTTCTCAGGGAGAGGATGGCCCGTGGTGCCTAGAGCTCCCTCCAGTCCCGCCAGGCCAGTTCTCGTCTTCACCCTGCTGGCCTCTTCTCTGTCCCCAGGTAGGAGACAGATGTGCCTAATGCCTTCTTCCCTTTTCCTTGTGGGAAGCATTCAGAGAAAATGTATTGAATAAATTGTCTTCTTACCACCACCCCGTTGCTTGGTGGGGACTGTGTGTGTGTGTGCACTGAGAAACAGCAGGGGAAGCAGCCTGGGTTTTGTGCCAACCCTGAGCCCTCACTTCATCTGAACAGTATCCTCTCTAGTCTCGTGGCAAGCTCTGTGAGGTGAGGGATTTTTTTATTGTGGTAAAATACACATAACAAAAAAACTACTGTATTAACCACTTCAAAGTGTATAGTTCAGTGGCATTTAGTATGTTGGTGAAGTTTTGCAACCATCACCACTATCTAGTTGTAGAACTTTCTCATCATTCCAAACAGAAATCTCATACCCATTAAGCAGTCACTCCTCATTCCCCACTCCCCCACTCATCCCCTGGCAACCATTAATCTGCTTTCTGTCTCTGTGAATTTGCCTATTCTGGATATTTCATCGAAACTAAATTATACAATGTTTGTCCCTTTGTCTCTGGCTTCTTTCACTTAGCGTAATGTTTTCATCTACATTGAAGTGTGTGTCGATGTTTCATTCTTCTTATGGCTGAATACCATTTTATTGTATGGCTAGACATTTTGTTCTTTCTGTTTTTGACTTTTTTTTTCTTTAATTATTTTAGAGAGCTCAAGAGTGTGAGTGCAGGGAGGGGCAGAAGGGGAGGTGGAGGGAATTTGAAGCAGGCTCTCTGCTGAGTGATGGAGCCCAACGCTGAGCTCGATCCCATGACCCTGAGATCACAAACCAAGAGTTGCGTTCTCAGCCGCCTGAGCCACTGAGGCGCCCCATCCGTGCATCCACTAATAGACATTTAGGCTGTTTCTACCTTTTGGCTGTCGTGAATAGTGCTGCTACGAACATTTGTGTATGTTTTGTTCAGAAACCTGTTTTCAGTTCTTTGGGGCGTAAACTTAGGAGCAGAACTGCTGAGTCATATGGTAACTCCATGTTTTACTTGAGGAATCTCCAGACTGCTGTCCACAGCAGCTGCTCCATTTTGCATTTGAAGTAAAGGATATTGTTAATCCCATTTTACACTTGTGGAAGCTGAAGCTTAAACTTTGCAGCTTGCCCAAAGTGACTTTCATGGTGATTGGCAGAGCTAGCATTCTGTTCTGAAGGTGGTGCTCTTCTTGGCTCATAGGCACTGGAAACGTAAAGCCCAGAGGCTACATTAGATTCTCGAGCCTTTGTGGGGAAGAAGGGCCTGGGAGCACGGTCATGTTTGGTTCCCCCCTCCCAGGGTGATGGGTCCACAGCTGATAAGTTCTCCATGCCGTAGGCCCCAGCATGGCTGGCCCAGCCTCCTCCTGTGGGCAGAGTTGCAGCAGTTAGGGTTCATGCTGGAGTCCTGAAGGGCAGGAAGGGGTGCAGAGTCACTTCTTCCTTCAGAGGAGGCCGTGTGAGATCACAGGCACAGACAGACCTGGCATCCGACGCCGGGCAGCGAGGCTGCAGGCGCACCCTGGCCTCGGGGCTGCTGTGTGCGGCTGGCAGCTCCGGTGTGGGGGATAGCTGTGAAACTGCCCAGTAAGCCCTGAGGACTGTGGGATTCAGGGGAGGCTGGCCACACGCCTGGCCAGGGAACTTCGCTGGCTTCTGGCCATGCAGGCAACGGGAGGAAAGCAGTTCGGCCTGGCGGGCACCTAAGCAGCTCCTCATCCCTCCCTGCTGCCCTGAGGCCCCTGGCTGAGGTTGGGGGAAGCCTTCTCTGAGCTGCCAGAGGGGCCAGTGGGGGCTTTTGCTCTCCGATTCAGGGTGGTTTCGTGGTTATGTCTCAAGACTCCTTTTCCATTTTTCTTTCCCGTTTTCTCTGAGAACTTGGACTTTGAGGCTATCCATCTAAAGAGAGCTGCGTGCTAGGGAGAACTGTGGGCTTGGAGGGCGGGGCATCAGGTGGCCTGTTCTACACCTGCATGGCATTTGGTGTCCACCTCTTGTGAGAGGGACTCATGATTTGTTCGAGTCAGGACTCTGAGCAGTTTGATAGTAGGAAGAGCCAGAGACAGTCTCTGTGGTCCTGACCAGCATGTGTTCCTCTCAGGGCATGGGGTTCCAGGGGCGCCTGACATGGGGTACAGTACTCAGAGAAGCTCCCCACGGGACACCTTCCTTCCACAGAAAATTCTGGTCTGACCTCCTTTAATCCTCAAGAAAGGATGTATGTGGTCTCTCCCTGGACCTGGCTCAGGTGGCCTAACCAAGCCTTTGGTGTGGCTGCCCAGCCAGCCTCTGTACAGGAGCTTATGGGAGCTGCTTTCCCCCTCTCTGAGGAGGGCAAGGGAGCTTGTGTTACTGCCTAGGCCGTGTCTGATCCTACTGGTTCGGCAGTAACCCTCGGCCACACTTGTCCTGGGTGACCCCAGTGGGTTCCAGGGCCCTTTATCCCTCTGGGCCCCACTTACAAGCCATTACAGTGCCTTCCTCCTGAGGCTGTCATCAGGGTGAACCTGTAAGTTCTTATCCAGGTCCCTGGCCGACCCTAGAAGACCGTTGGGATTATTCTTGCCCCGGTGGCTCCTCCTGCAAGGAGAGTCTTTTTGGCCTACCTGGAGCATACTCACGCCTACTTCTGGCAGTGCACAGAGGTGCTGGCTGACTGCTGTCAACGAATAGCACTGCTTGTCCTGTTCCTTAAGTGGGTCGTAGGGAGTGTGATGGAGCAATAATACGGAGTACAGGACAGGTGGGAAAAGTCTTGATCCCTGATTTTTCATTCTGTGTGTGTGCATGCCCATACACCTGTTCTTCCCAGCATGAAATGTGTGATTCTCAGTCAGTCGTGGACAGATAGTTCTGAAATACACGAACTGTTGCAGGACCTGCAGTGCACTGCGTTGGCCTTCACCTTGAAAGGCACTTTTGACCTTCAGATTCTGTGAGCACTTCCTGGCCCTGGGTGAAAGCCTTTGTTTCTGTGGATCTCTGATTGGAGAAGTGGGCCATTCTATCCAAGTTTTACCTGACCTCTGGTTGTATAAGCACAGCTTCCTGGAGGAAAAGGGTCCCCACCTGTAGCTGTAAATGGCACCTCTTTGTACTTCTGTCCTACTCTCCTCTTCTATCTCTCTGAGAGAAGCTTACCTTCCAAACTTCCAGGATCCAACAAGAAGTGGAGGCTACCTGTTTTCCCCAAAGTGCACCTGCTTGGGCCAGGGATGGGGGTGGAGGGTATCCAGGGGCTAAGGCTTTTGTAGGAGGATCTTTCAAAGCAAGCATCTGACAAGTGCCCAGCTACAGTGGACAGAGGTTTCCTTGGCCTTTTGTGGGCCATTGGGCAGATGACAGGAGGGCTGGGTTCTCAGCAGGATGTCATCACATTCCCGGAGAGAGGCCCTTGTCTTAGTCCTCCGGCTTGGTCATTTCATGCTTATGTGGTCTCCGGCCTGGGGATTTGTTGACACTGCCGCAGCTCTGCCATCTTAGCTGGTGTCGTGTGGAGACCAGAAGAGGACTGGAAACCCCCAGATGGCTAGAGGGCCATCTGGTGACATTGCTGGCTAAAGAGTTAACCCATAACTTCGCAACACAGCTGAGCTCGAAGGCCTGCAGATAGCCATCCCTTTTTTGAAATCGAGCAAAACTGGGTGCCGCTCAGCCTGGTAGGAGGCCTGGATTCTTCACAGCTGGAGGTGCGAAATGAGAGCAGGGAGCTTGTCAGATGGAACTGGGTCTCTGCGGATGGCATGGGAGTGAGGGCACCCCTCTGGCTGGATTTGGGTTGCAGCCTAGATATCTGCCCTTGCTCTTCAAGCAGAGGGGCTGGCCAGCTGGGAGATGGGTTGTCAAGGATCCATTCTCTCCTCCATGCTGAGAATATGGACGGGTAGGACCTGCTCCTGCTCTGAAGTGGGGAGGGCCACACCTGGGCCTAGGGGCTCTCTGGAGGCCCTTGGCTAAAGCACCCAAGCTCTGGGTGCAGGAGTTGTGGTTGAGCACAGACTAACGAAGGGGCAAATGGGGGTGGCGGTACAGACAGCGTCATAGGAGTTTGGGAGTTGTCCATGAGAGGACGCACTGGCCCGGGGCCTGGCCTTCGGTACCCATCTGAGACAGTGAGCCACTTCACGGCAGGTGGCACCGTTGAGACTCAGGAGGAACTATTTCCACAGCACCTGCCTCTCCTCCCTCTTCCCTGTATGCGACAGGGTTAGATTATGCCCACCTCATGAGTAGTGTTTAAGGAAGCCTGAGAGAGGTTGTAATCACAAGACACACAGGTAGTAAATAAATGTTCATTTCCTGCAGCTGTAGCTTGTTGTTTTTGCCTTTGATTGACACCTCTGAAGGCTCTTCTGGAAGGAGGGAGAGAACTCATTTTGTATACGTTAACAACTGAGGCCCAGAGAGGTTGTGGGATGTCTAAGGGCCTGGTTTGTAACTAGGTCCCATGACCCCGTTCCGCTGCAAGGCTAGCTGGGAAATCTCATCACTAGCTTCTGGCCACGTGTCCAGCAAACCCAGTGACTGTGCATGAGGGAATGACGAGCAGTTTCATGACCACTGAGCCCTGGAATGGTAGTTGCTAAAGATGAGCACGTGCCTTCAGATGGCCCACTAGAAAGTATAGGAAGAAAAGAGTATTAGAATTTCTGTTGGCCTGTTTTACTGTCACTGTTTAGCTTACCTGTGTGTGTATGTGTGTCTGTGTGTGATAGTTTATAAGGTATTAGCACAGATAACTTAATCCATGCATCCCTGTGTCACAGGTGGGCATACACTGGCACCTGTGACACCCATGAGTCCAAGCACTGGGTAGGCTATCAAGGACAAAGGAGGAAAAGTCACCCTGGAAGAGCTCCTCTGCCCTCCCCTCTCCCGCTCTGGGCTCTGTGTTCCTGCTCATGGCCCTAATACTCACAGCAACCCGTGGTGTCAGTGTCCCTGTTTCATATACAAGAGGACCCACCCCAGAGAAGCCTTGGGAGAAGCCACCCCAGGGAGCCTTGTCGGTACCAACTGGGAGCGTGTGCCTCTGCGTCGGGAGGCTAAGCTGAGAGAGCAGAGGCCATGACCCCTAGTTTGCCCAAAGAGGGTTCAGATGGGGCAGTGGCATGATGCCAGAGAAGACCTGGGATTAGAAATTCTGAAGAGTAGGACTGGAACTGGAACAAGGCGGTGGGGAAACCTAGGAGGCCTTGCCCTGGGTTGGAGGGGTGCTTTCTTGAAGCTGTGGGAGGAGCACTCGTCTGGGGAGGGGGACTCAGCCTCTACATGCTCATGGGTCTCCCCAGCCAGTGGGTGGGTCCCAGGCCTCCCCCCTTATTCACTGCTCCTGAAGAACTCCTTTGGTTGGTTGCAGGATAACCCAACAAGCCCCCTTTCCCAGCTCAAGGACTCTTCAGGAGTGCCCAGGAGAGACCCTCCAAGGCTGCTTTCCTGAGGAAGAGCATCCTAGCATGTGTGTGGCCCACCCTCACAAGTGGGACTCGGGCCCGTCTCCTAGCCCCAGCTGAAGTCAGAGGCCTCCCTGTTCTCTCACAGCTGGCTCACCTGCCCTGCTACCTGCATTCTGAGCTGTGCCCAGAAGGTCCATAACGAAAGGGTTTGGGGAGTTGGGAACCTTACTTCCTTCCCCTCCTGCGGACCAGAAAGCCAGCAGCCATGCTGGGTGAGGGCTCTGGCACTCAGTGCTTCTCTGGTCCAACTTCTGTAGTTGGATACCAGGACTTGAGGAGGGGGGTAGCAGTGCATCAGAGATGCTGGTGGGCTGGCCTGGAAAGTACCAGGAAGCTCATATGCACTCCAGCTGGAGGGGGTCTGGGAGCTTCCTGCTTCCTTTCGTTTGGCAGATGAAGAAGGGTTTCTGGTAGCGGTTAGAGTTGGCCTGAGCTTGGCATTCACACCGAACCCAGCATCTTGACCTTCAGAGCAGGCCTCTTCCCCGTGCCCTGGCAACAGGGAGCTTGCAGCCAGGCAGGGCTAGGACCTACCTCAGAGCCTTAGGAGGGAGGTACCTGATAAAGCAGCCACCAGCTGGCCACCGTGGCTATTTCTTCCCCTGCCGCTTTGTCAGGAACCCAGCTCAGGAAGTGCTGAATCCTTAGGGGCCACTCAGTAGGGAAGCTGGCAGCTGCCGGGGAAGTTGGGCAGCCTCCCCACCTCGTCGCTCACACCATCAGGGGTCCTGGCCAAGGCTTCCCTTGCTGGGAGAGCCACCAGAACGGGGCATTAGGGTAGTGCCTTGCCTGACTCCAGGCCAGGAGCTCTTTGCCCTTGGGGTGGTGACAGCCCTGGTGCCTCACTTCCCTCCCATGAGTGCCTTCCTGTTTGGGGGAAGGTGAGAGGCCAGAGGGTGCAGGGCTAACAGATCCTCTCCAGGCACGTCCTCCTTGCTGCCCCCACCCCCGCAGGAAGCTCCAAATGCCCTCTTTGCTTGTTCTCGGTGTTCTTTTCCTCATTTCAGTGTCTAACAGTGTCAGAACAGGAAAAAGTTTTTATTCGCTGCTCCGGCGTCGGCTGGGCAGTCCTGCCAGGTGGTGGGGGGTCACCTGCCCTGAGTGGGCTCAGTCTGCCTCTACAGCATCTCTGATAACTGTGGCTCCAGCCTGCCAGCCCCACAGCCCGCCTTCCAGGATGTGGCTTCTCTCCGGTTCCCTCCGTGCCTCTAAAAATAACCTTGCTATTTTGGAACCACCTCCTCTGGAGCTTTTTCTCACTGCTCTCTCTCTCGGAGCTGCAACCCCTGGGAGACCATACTCTTGGCTGCCTCTGTCCTTCCAGCTGTCGTTAGGGAGCTGTCCCCTTCCTGCCTCTCTCCCTTCCCCCGCTACTAGCTGGGATCTTGTTCTCCTGCTAGGAGGGAATGTCCAGCTGGATGTCCTCTGAGAAGAGCAGGCCTGTCACCTCTCCTCTCTGGGATGGCTAGGACAAAAGTGGGGCCATGAGGGTGGGGACGAGGCAGAGCACCACCCTGTGCCCCTGTTGTAACTGGGGATCTACACAGCTGCCAGAGGGCTGGGAGGGCCTGGGGGTGTGGGGACAGCCCATGCTGCCATACTCTGACCCATGAGTGCTCGTCTCTGCATGACCCCCTGCCCCATCTTCTTCTTTGCAGCCCACAACCCTGCCTCAGGGCACCATCAACATGAACCAGTGCACAGACGTGGTGGATGGGGAGGGCCGGACAGGTCAGAAGTTCTCCTTGTGCATTCTGACCCCTGAAAAGGAACATTTCATCCGGGCGGAAACCAAGGAGATCATCAGCGGGTGAGTCTGCCCAGCACCTCTGCATACCAGCAGGTTCTTGGGCCAGTTCCCTCTGGCACAAATTTGGCAAGATGGCCATCACTTTCTTCCCCACGCGTGTTCCCTCTTCTGAGTCCCCTCTCTCTTCACACCGCCACCATGTACCCGGTCACCACACCAGAAACTGGCCTCACCCTGCACCTGTCTTTACGTCATTCCTGTGTGCTCATACTCTCCTCGTGTCCCACTTCCCCGGGACCCTCCCTCTGCTGGCGCTGCCCCACCTCCAGGGCTGCTGCAGCTTCCTTCAGCCTCTCATTGGTCTCACCACCTCCATTCTCAACCCTCCACCCATGTGTCACTCGACCATGAGGGTTTCAGTCCCCAGAGCACACATGACCTTGCCTCTCTCCTGCCTGAAGCCCTGTGAAGTGCAAGTTCCTTGGTTGGCCCAGGAGGCCCCTTCCCAACCCTCCAGCCTCACCCCCACCACCCTTGTGTCCCTCATTACCGAGCTGCTTATCACTGCACACCCCTGTGCTGCCCACCAGCTGTGTGCCTTCCCTCCCACCCTGCCTTCACTTTGGAATGACCCCTCCGTCCTTCAGCCTGAGTGTCCGCTTTTGCAGGAAACCTGCCCCCATGAGGCACTTGGCACCATCAGCTGGCTTTATGAAAGATGCAGATTGTCTGGGCGCACATCTGGCCTCCTTTAGCCGGCAGTAGGTCCTTGAGCGTGGAGGGCTGTGTCCCATTCCTTGTCCTTGGGGCCTACACACAGCAGTCACTCCAGTGCTGCTATAGACCCTGGCTTCTTTGTCCAGGTGGAAAGAATAGACAGTCCCTGAGTCACACCACTGCACTGGCCTTGCCCTGGTCAGAAGCTTAGGGGAAGCCCTGGAAGGTGGAAGGGGACCCGGGTTTTCAGGTAGCTGACAGTCCAGGCGAGCAGAGCTCCATGCTGCTGAGCTCATACAGCGTGTGCCTTCCAGAAGTCCGTACTCCTGGGCGCATGTTACCAGCTCTGTGCGACCTAGCCCCACAGTACATGCGCAGTGAGCAGGCTCAGCATGCCTGGCCAGGAGCTCGGGCGCTGGATCTTGGAGAATCCCATTGGTCCTTTAAGGCCAAGAAAGCTTTGAGAGAGTGAATTGGGGTGTGGTCGGGGTGGGCGGTTAGGGATCCTGGGCTGATTATTGTAGTGCAGAGTGGAGGGAACTAGGTGAAGCCTTTTGGTTTCAACAAGTAAAAAAATTCTGAGCACTGGCTCAGCTTCAGGATCTCCGGCCAAGGCTGCTGTATGAGGAAGTGAGAACAGTGGTCAGAAGGTCCCCAGGTTTTGCCGATTCAGAAGTTTAAATCCACACTGTGCCGGGCTGGAGCCGAGGGCCAGAGTTGCACTGTAGAGTGACCAGCGGACCCTCTGCTGGGGCTGCCAGCTCAGCCTGAGTCCTTCATGCTTAGAGAGAGGGTTTGCATTTCTAATTCCTAGGGGCAAACAGCAGGACCGCTTGGCCTCTCCCTCTCCCTGTTCTTAATTGTAGAACTATATGGTTTAGGAGTGTAGAGGGCTCAGGGAGCCTGGCCAGCTGAATCAGAGAAGCATAGGACTCTTGATTTTGGGGACGTGGGCTTGAGCCCCATACTGGATGTGGAGATCAGTTAAAAAAAATTTTTTTTTAAATATACAGAGAGAGGACTTTTACAGAGCCCTCATTCTACAATTGGGAGACTAAAGCTCTGGAAATGCAAGAATCCTGATGAAGGGCAGTCTACAGGCATGAGGGACAGCGGAGAACCACTCACTTTTCCCGGCTCACACCTGCTACTGCAGCCCTGTCTGGCAGATAGACAGCTTGCACTGAGGTGCCACTGCCCCGCGGGATTCCTCGGGTGAGACCTAGCCCTCCCCTGAGGTGTTAGGTCCGGTGGAGGATCCTGATTAGCACGAAGTATGAGAAGGGGTGTCCAGGGTCCCCAGGACAGGCTGGGGCATATGTGAGCCAGGGAACCCAAGTCATTGATGTCGTGGTGTGCTACATGGCATGAGGAAATTGACAGCTGACACAGCCTCTGCCAGTTAGCCCAAATCCTACCATCAGGCACCTACCACAAGCCAGGGGACTGCCTGTCCTGATCCCCTCTCCTAAAAACACTGCAAGTACAGGGATGGGGGACTGCCATTCCTGTGCACCTTGAGTAGACAAGGTCATTGGTGGACCAGGACACCAGATGTGTGTGTTCTCTGGGTCCCGCATGTTGGCTGGGCCATCCAGGTTTGTGCGGTGGCTCAGAGGTATACGCAGAGCTTTCCCTGTCCTCATCCCTCCCCATCAGGCAGGGTTTGCCCCATGGCAACCTGTTCCTGTCCCCCAGCAGCAGCATCTTTGTCCTCACCACCCACTGGTACACTAGGCCTCCTTTACAGAGTCACGTCGGGTAGTGTGCTCTGGGGACAGACTTCTGCCTCCATCTCTTCTCCTTCCTCTGCCTCTCACCTTTGGACGCATGCCTCCCTTGGCATCCTCACCACCTGGCACAGTTCCTTTGCCAGAAAATCTCACCTGTGGGCTTTTAGACCCTGAGACCCATCTCCCAAATGAGGTATGGGCTTCGTCTGGGCAGACTTAGAGCAGGGGTAGTTAGAGACAGTCCATCCAGACTTCTTTCTGTGTTTTTCTCTGAACAGAGGCTCCTGAGCCGCCTGAGGCTTCTCATCCAGAGCTGGATGGAGAGAGTTGGTGGTTCTCTTTCCCACTCTCTTATGCCAGGATGGGCCTTCAGGATGTTTGAGGCACAACTTAGCACAGGTCTTTCAGAGGAGGTGGGATGTAAGCAGGTGGGTGGGGACTCCAGCTGAGCTGGGCCTGATCTTTCCCCTTCTCTGTTTTCCTGCCTCACAGTTCTGCCCCCCTCGGTCTCACTCATCCTGGCTCTTCCGTCAGAGTTGCGGAACCCAGCCTACTGTGTCCTGGCACTCACTTCCACCCCCAGTCCCGTGTCCATATTCGCCCCTTGCCTCTCTTCCCTCGGTGTATTTTACACGGTGACACATCCGAAGGATGTGTTACATGCTTCCTGCTGGGCTTCTGTAAGAAACCTTAGTGCAAGGGACATATTCCATCATCTGTCTTGGCCAGCCCCAGCCCACCCTGAGTCTGCAGCCTTCTTTGGGCTGGCACAGGAGCTCGTTGAGCTCTGGCCAGTCGGCAGTGCCACCGCGGTGCAGATCTCTTCCCTCAAGGCCCCGTCCCTCGGGCTCGCCGGTTTGCCTGCTTGCTCGTGTTGCCAATTCACAGCAGCTGGGCCACCTGCACCTGTCTGTCACGCCTCCGTGCTCCTGGGGCCCTGGAGGGTGAGGGGACTTTGTGAAGCAGTCTCTCCTCATCTCCTAAGTAAAGCTCTGAGAGGGGTCTTCAGCAGACACAGCTTCCTGGGGTGCCCAAGGAATGTCAGCCCCTGTGGCAGACCAGAAAGCAGGTCTTTTAATCCCACATGTGTGTGAGTTCCTCAGATTATGTGAGTGAGGCGCTGAGAGTCTGCTCATCTGCTGGCCTTGCAGACACAGTCATGCTTCCTCTTGGTTCGGGGCCAGCCCGCAGAGGAGTGACCCACAGGGCCTGCGCCTCAGGTCTCCGGAGTCATTCAAGCTCTGGGCAAATACAGAACGAAGCTGAGCTGCGCTCACCCCAGATGCTCTGATTCCCCATGCCCAAACCCCCTTCCCCAGCTCTCAATAGCAAAACCAGCATACCCTCCTGAGGCTGTCCTAGAAGGTCACCGACTGTGACCAACTTTCCTCCCTCCGTCCACGATTTAAGAAGCACCTCGGGGTGCTAAAGACAGGAGCCCTCCTTCCTGACTGGCTCGAGTGCTGGTGCTGGCGGGACAGGCTCTGCCTCACACTGCGGCTCAGCCACCGTCCCGGGCCTGGGGTGACAGCAGGCCCAGCACAGACCCTCAGGGTCCAGGGAGAGTGGGGCCAGAGTCTCCTACAGTACCTACCCCTCTGGAGAAAGCACCCTTCACCACCAGCTCCTCCTGTCCCCCTCCTCCAACCGTTCCAGGTGTTAAGGCCTCCAGTGAGGCAAGCAGTGGACATGTTATGGCCTAATCTGACCCCTGCTTTCAGAGAGGAGGAGACTGAAGCCCAGAGGCACAGGGAGCCCCCAGGGTTGTGGTTAGAAAGTAGTAGAGCCAGCTCTGTATCAGCCCTCCTGCTTTCAGCCACTGCTCTTCCCATGCTCGCCTGCTGCCTTCCCTGCTCCTGGTCCAGAGGGGACTTTCCCACTTGTGGGCCTTGGAGTGGGTCCCTGGGCAGCTCTGCTGGGTCTTCCCCAAAGCCAAGGTGCCCAGAGCCCTCAGGGTGCAGGTAGGGCCCAGAGGTGAGTGAATGGGTCTGGGAGGTCAGCTGCTCAGCCCCTGGAAGTGACCTGCCACAGAGAACTTAGGTAGCACAGCTGCTGGTTTCCTGTCTCTAGAGCTCTAAATGCTACTCAGTAGCAGCCCATCTGTGCCTTAGCCAAATCTACCATGGGAGGACAGTTTTAAAGCCAAGTCTAAACCCAAAGATAGGGTCAGTGATGGAAACTATGATGTGTTCTGCACATCTATGGCTGGTCACAGGGCCCTCTCCACCTGCACTATGGTCATTGTGGGGTCAGCATCTGGGCCTGGTCCCAGCACAGCTTGTGCTTGTCCTGGGCTGCACTGTCGGCACTTCCCCAGTGGTGGCTGGCTCAAGTCTGGGTTATGCTCTGTCCTTGCTCCACTGCCCAGAGGCCTGGCCACTGGATGGGCACCCTCAAGTAGGAAGTATTGGGCCTGCTGCCTAGACCACCCAGTACGGTTCCCAAGTCCTGAGGGCAGGGATCTGATCCCTCCTCTTCTCTCCCCAGATGGCTAGAGATGCTCATGGTCTATCCCAGGACCAATAAGCAGAACCAAAAGAAGAAGCGGAAGGTGGAGCCTCCCACACCACAGGTAGGTAGAGTGGTGTCCATCAGTGGGGCTAGGAGGAAGTAAGAGCTCCCCAGGAGGTTAAAAGACTTCAGAACCCAGCCTAAAATTAGGGGTGAGAAAAAGGATCCAGATGGGAGTGCAGCTAAAGTGGTTATGACCCCTGCATGGGCTCTCCTTCCCTCCAGTGGTCTGTGGGCTGAGGCCTGCATGCTCCTCTCCAGGCCGCAGGGCAGGACCCCCCGCAGGATAGGGTGGCCTCACTCATGTGCTCTGGGTTCACCCCAGGAGCTTTGCAGTGAGGGAGCCGGTGCGCAGTGGCGGCATGATAGCATGTCTGTTCCTTGGCTGTCCTGCCAGCTGCTAGCGAACAGAGGGCTTGCTCAGAGGGGCTGCTTGCTATACGTGGGTATCCTTGTGCAGGCAGGGAGGGTCATAGAGCATCCTGGCTGAGTGAGGAGCTCTCAGGGGACCCTGTTCCTGCTCTGGGCTTTGAACAAAAAACTGGTAAGACCTTGACTTTTGTGCCCCTGCTCTAACTCCCATTTGACCGAAGTGGGGGGTGGCTTGGTTAGGTCCCATCAGCTCTAATCCTTCCCTAAAGGCCACTCTCCTTGTCTGCAGGGACACAGGCACCCAGAAGGGCTCTCCGTCTTCCTGCCATGCTCCTCACACTCCTGGGGCCCTGGTGGAGCAAATTAACTTTACTGAGCCTCAGTGAACTGCTTTATAGAATGGGCCTTTGGACACCCAGTTACAGGGTTGTTATGGGCATGGAAGGAAGGAATGAGCCCTTGATGGGTGCTCAGCGAATGCTCCTCTCTGCTCCAGACTTCAGTGTTACTGAGTGCTTTCCCTTGCCTGATGGAGCCTCACAGAAACCCCCAAGAGTGAGCAGGATGGGAATGGGGGTCCCTTTGGCATCTTGCAAGGCCCAGAGTCTGGCAGCAAGCCAGCCCATGATGGAACCTGAACCACCCCTGGGGACTCAACAGTCCTTAGTGGCTGCTGTCTGCCTCACCGAGAGGTAGAGGTCCGCCCAGGCAGGACCAGGGGGTGTGTGCTGGCCTGGGTACCACCACCACCAACCCACACCCACCTGCCCCGGCCCTGCCATGCACGGGTCCTGAGGGAGTGCAGCCCTGGGCCCACTTTAAGCTGATGGTCATTGTTTGCCCTCTGTCCACCCTCCCCAACGAGCCTCAGGCCAGCATCCCCTGGAGGGTAGCATACCTGGCGAGAAGTCAGCAAAATGCAGTCAGAGACCTTCCTGGAGACTGAAAGTGGGACTTCGTGCTGGGGAACGGCAGATACGCACACAAATGCCCCAGCACTGCCCGGTTTGAGAGAATAACCCCAGGCAGAGTCATGGCATGTAGGCTCGCTCTGCGTTTCTGTAGTGATGCCATGGAAGCAGTGCTGGAACAGAGCTCTGGCCTCCAGGTCAGGTGACTTTGCGTGTAGGAGACATGTTTGGCCCAGACCAGGGCACTTGGTTGTGTCCCTCCTGCCTGCCTGTCCCTCCCCCCAGATAGTGCTGGCCAGCCACGGCTGCGCTTCACTTCTGCAGTCGGTAGTGGGAGCCCCGTGATCACACGGTGAGGAGATGACCCACTTCTCTGAGGTCTCTTAGAGCCCAGGTGTCCCCGCCTGCTCTGCTTATTCCCCTTATGAGCCCTGCAGACCCAGCCTGGCAGGGCTCTTTTCCTTCTGCCCCTTGCTCCCAGGAACATCACATATGATTCCACTGGTTTCATCTGGGGGCCCATCTTCCTGTGACTAAGTGTCAGAAGGTCACGTGGGGTCTCTCCAGAGAAGAGTTGGGAATCTCTGGGCAGGACTCCGCTCCACAGTCTGATGCTGAAGGTGTTTGGATGCCCCAAATGGAGCACGGAGGGGATCCTAAAGCTTTCAGGGCCCCTGTAGAGGCCAGAACCCAAGACCGCATATCTGGTCTCATTTCTCTGTGGCCTGAGGGAGTTCTGGATAAAATCAGTAGGGTGAGGAAGCATTGCTGTGCTGTGCCCTGCCCTGGGAACTCAGGCAGGAGCATCCACAGGGTCCCACGTGAACAAGGATGTCTTGAGCAGTTGGGAGTTCCGGTCATAGTCCGCTTTTTGAGTGCTTTTCTGAGAGCAGGCCCTACGGGAGGATGAGGGTCAGGCTGCAGGGGAGCAGATAGCCTATCGGGTAGGGTCAGCGGCCCCGGCAGAGCCAGGACACCAAGGAGACAGTCTAGCCCTGGCCAGGGCCTCTGAGGCCCGAGAGGTGTGGTTTCCAGAGCTGCTGCTTAGCGGCTGTTTACTCCCACGAGGGAAGACTTTCCCTGATACTGAGATGTCTAGAGAGGAGGAGGAGGAGATTTACTCTGGGTGTGACTAAGACAGGAAGGATGGAGATCTTACCACCCTCTCCCCCAGATCCCAGACCTGGGACTCTGACAAGGTCAGGGGCCGCCTGTATCCCCTGCCAGGTGTGTGGGTTGGGAGGTATGTAGGAGCCAGAAGGGGGGGTGTGTAGCCATGTGGTGCTGAGAAATGTATATTTCCCAAGTTCCCTGTCATGGCTCACTGGGTCTCAGGCCTAGAATTTCCTCTGCCTCTTGGGGATCCCTGCCAGCCCACCCCTTCACTATGGGGATCACCCAGGCACCAGAAAGGGCTGTGCATATGCCGTGGGCACTTGACCCATAGCATGGGGCTAAGGGCTCTGGCAGCCTAGGCCGCCCCCCTCCGAAGCACAGCCACCTGCCTCGAGCTCTTTGGCCCTTTCTGGCAACCTCTACGTACACTTGGGCGCAGGCTGTCTTCCACAGAGGGGACGGATTCACCAAGACCAGTCTTCACATCACCCCACACAGCTCTGTCCCAAGCCCACCAGAGCATGCCCAGCCTCTGGTTTCTGGCCTTTGAACAGAAGACTCCGTTGTTGGAAGGGGCCATGGTAGGGGGACCTGGAGTGACTTCTTCTTGAGGGAAGCATTGCTGGGATAAGGATTGAGGGCAGTATGTTAACTGGAGGTCCAGGTGGCCCTAGGGCCAGCTCTCCTGAGATCGTGAGAGCCTGGTTCTGTTGGAGCCCTCAGGAAACTGTCCAAAACCATTGCCATTATATTTTAAGAAGTCCACTTCTTGCAAAGTGGGTCAGAGCTATAGGGACTCTCCTGGGAGCCAGGTCTGTGGGTGGCTCTGACCAAATGGGCAGTTGGGCATGTCCTGGGTCTGTGGGAAGAGGCTTCTTTTTCTTTACCCATCTCATGAGTCCTAGAATCCTTGCAAGGCTAAGGAAAGTTTTGGACCTGATAAAATGCCTGTCTTTTCCCATTGTGATACCTGGTGCCATGGCCTCTCAGTGAGTCCTTTAGATTGCCCATCCAAAGCATTTCCACCACCCCGCTGCTGCTCCTGAGGGTATCAGGTGGTAGAAGGGGCTTGAAGCCTCACTCTGGTGGGTACGTCCTTGTGAGCCTGGTGGGCCATTCTCTCAACCCAGGCAGCCTCCCTTGCGGGGTATGTTGGGGAGAACGGGAGAGTGCAGTGGTGCCCCAGAGCCCAGCACGCAGTCCGTGCTCAGTGGCTGTCTGACAGCCTGCTGGTCGATACCGGGTCTGTGCAGGTGATTCATGGACACAGAACCTGTGTCCGCCTTGGCAACGGTCCCTACTCAGAATTGGGTTAAGGTAGGTTTCTAAAAATGAGGTTTGGCCACCAGGATGTATTGGCGGAAGGTGAGGATTTGTGTATTATCCCCCATGTTTGGTGGAAGACAGCTCTAGGACAGATCTTCTTCTTCTTCTTCTTCTTCTTCTTCTTCTTCTTCTTCTTCT
>NC_081572.1:48628401-48708612 GCF_022355385.1 Mustela nigripes | reverse complement strand
CTCCTTCTTCTCCTTCTTCTCCTTCTTCTCCTTCTTCTCCTTCTTCTCCTTCTTCTCCTTCTCCTTCTTCTTCTTCTCCTTCTCCTTCTTCTCCTTCTCCTTCTCCTTCTCCTTCTCCTTCTTCTCCTTCTTCTCCTTCTCCTTCTTCTTCTCCTTCTTCTTCTCCTTCTTCTTCTTCTTCTTGAGAGAGATAGCAAGAAAGGGAACACAAGCACAGGGGAGCTGGAGAGGAAGAAGCAAGCACCCTGCCGAACAGGGAGCCTGATGCGGGGCTCAATCCCAGGACGCTGGGTTCATGACCTGAGCCAAAGGCAGAGGCTTAATAACTGAGCCACCCAGGCGCCCAATTTTTGAGAGGCTCCAAAGCCCTCTTGCCAGCAGTGCCCTCTGCAGCTGGCATCCCAGCCCTGCCCTAGTCTGGACTCTAGGTTTGGGCTGTTGAGTTAAGGTTCTCCGCATGCTCTGGAAGTGGACTCGAATGCTTCTCCCACAGAGCAGCACCGGCTCTGATCTGGGGAGAGATGGGATGGACACTGTTCCCATCTGGGCTACAAGCTGCCATCTAGTTTGTGCGGCTGCGCAGGTGGGAGGGCGTGAGTATAGATTGGATGTTTGGGTTATATCTGATGACTCTTTCTTTCACATCGTGTCCTAGGTGTCGCATTTTAGCTTTCTAGGACCCAGAAGTGGGAGGCAGGGAAGGCCAAGGGCTGGCTCCGGCCTGGGGTCTATATGAAGACCTGCTTTGCATTCACCCAGCAGGCCATCTCAATGGTGTGTTCTTTCTTTGCCCTGTCCCATCTTTCCTGACTCGTGTCTTAATTACCTGTGAGTCTGGAAATGATGAACTCTGAGCCAGTCACTTGTTATCTCACCTTTAATGCCTGGTCAGCTGCTCTGGGCTCTTTGGTTTTGTTGGCAGGGAGAGCTCGCATGTGTCAGGCATCAGAGCTCCAAGCAGAAACCCTGTATATTCACTCCATGTATGTGCCAAATTTGGCCTGAGGCTGGTGGGACCCAGCACTTCGGGTATACGGTCTAGGGCTGTGGAAGACAAAGGCCACAGGGCCATCCAGGTGGAGCTTTTGCCCTGACCAAGATATCTCTGAGTCTCCTCTTCTGGGGATTCCAGGCCACTGACACAGTGTAGTTGACCTTGGCGTCCCCCGTAGCCAGGCGCCTAGGCAGCCAGGACATGTGTACCAGCCCAGGCTGTGTGCCCCGGGGCTGCACACACATACACTGCTTTCTCCCTTAGGAACCAGGGCCAGCCAAGGTGGCTGTCACTAGCAGCAGCAGTAGCAGCAGTATTCCCAGTGCCGAGAAGGTCCCCACCACCAAGTCTACACTCTGGCAGGAAGAAATGAGGGCCAAGGACCAGCCTGATGGGAGCAGCCTCAGTCCCGCTCAGAGTTCCAGCCCGAGCCAGCCTCCTGCTGCCAGCACCCTGAGGGAACCTGGGCTGGAGAGCAAAGATGGTAAGTGGGAGCCAGAATGGCTTATGTGCATGCCTGTTCTGGTGGCCAGTCTCACAGTGCTGGAGCAGGCGACCATCCCAATGCAGCTGGCACTGAGAACTCAGAGAAACTGAGCCCCGGGCCTCAGGCTCCTTCACCTGTGTCCATCAGCACTTGGCAGGGCCTGGGCCTGGGTGGGGCTGGGATTCCTGGGCTCCGGCCTTGGCCTTGCCCCTCTGGCTCTTAAGTTCCACCTGTAAAGGAGGAAGGTAGCACCTGCTGTCTCAGCCCTTGGGTGTGTGTTGTGAGAATCAGACCCTCTGGAATGAGGCTTGTGGAGGGAGGCCTCTGGTTCCTGCCCCCATGGCCGCCCTGTGTTCCTGGCCTGGAACCTGGAAGCTCAGTGTGCCCTGAGCGCAGCCTCATCCTTCTCCTCATTGTGCCATCGTGCCAGGCCCCCAGGTGCCTGGGAGGCTTTGCTCTGCTCTCTCCACTTAGCACTTTGGAATCACCCGAGCAGAAGCAGGGCAGCAGTCTCCGCCTCCCTGCTCTGGGCCCCAGAGGGATCTGCATGACATAGGCTGGCTTTTCCTATTTGCATTTTGTCCAGCTCATTAAAGACAAGGGGACAGTTGGGACTGACCCAGTTCATTCAGGCCAAAATGCATTTAGTAGCAGCTGGAGGTGAAGCAGCCTGAGTCCTTCATGGGTAGTCCCATGCACTCCTCTTGTTCCTGCGGAAGTCCTCTGCCTCTTCCCTCCCCAAATGCCCTAACAGGCTGAACGGCCAGTTAGCCCTTGATTTCCTCCTTGTTGTTTGGTAAGAAGTGGTTGTTAGTGGGCATCTCTCCTGGGAGGGGATCCTGCTCTCCCAAACTGGCCCCCAGACTAGAAGCTTGGGGATCCCCTGACAGTGTAGCAGATGCTGCCAGCTTAGAGTGAGACGGATGAGGCGCATGTGTGGGAAGGATATTTCATTTCTGTCCCATGCTTCTGCCCTTGGGTGAGCCCTGTACGGGTGGTTGCAGAGATGGGAGGTAGAGAGATGGCCCCTGTTTGGATCTACATGGGCTGTTTAAAAAGTCCCCAGAAACCAAAGGTGGCAACAGGCTAAATACATCTCCTGACTCCCCCTTCTCTCTTCCAGAGGAGAGCGCCATGAGCAGCGACCGCATGGATTGTGGCCGCAAAGTCCGGGTAGAGAGCGGCTACTTCTCCCTGGAGAAGACCAAGCAGGACTTGAAGGCCGAAGAGCAGCAGCTGCCCCCGCCGCTCTCCCCTCCCAGCCCCAGCACCCCCAACAACAGGTATAGTGGCCCCGGACCGCCCTCCCAGGAGCTTGGTCATCCTCTTCCTTCCCCAGGTTCTCGAACCCCCAGCCGAATGGTCTGCAGCAGCTCTCTTGGCTCCCTGGACGTGGCCAGCCGGCCCCCCACCCACATGGACTCCGACAGCGCTGGGGGGCGGGGAACAGAGAGACCGGGGCGCACCTTTGCCTTTAAAGCCAGCAGGCAGTATGCCGCCCTGGCCGACGTCCCTAAGGCCGTCAGGATCAGCCACCGAGAAGCCTTCCAGGTGGAGAGAAGGCGGCTGGAGCGTAGGACTCGGGCCCGGAGCCCTGGCAGGGAAGAGGTGGCCCGTCTGTTTGGCAACGAGAGGAGGTAAGGAGTGGGCTATAGGACCACACGTGCCATGGACACACTCCCCCTCCTGTATACTCACATTCTCCTTTACACTACACGCTCACTCATTCTCTCCTGTGTCCTTATAACATGCTTTTTACACTTCACACAAACACACACACACACACTTTGACATACACATTTCTACGTTCCCTAAGCCTTCCTTGAAGGAGTGCACTTGTCCTCTCTTTCCCTTCAGAGCATGTGGGAAAGCTTTCCCTTTTGACACTAGATTCTAGTCACGGAACTCTCAGGCCCCGGTAGCCAGAAACATAGCATCTCTGGACACCCAGACCCCTGGGCCAGAGGCTGGCTGCTTCGTGTGAGTGCCTCTTGGCACTGAGACCTTAAGGGCCCCCCTGGTGTGTTCTCAGCCACCTGGGCCTTGTGTAGCTGGATCTTTTCCTTCCTGGCCCATGTCTGTCCTCTGAGATGACCATGGAGGCAGGAAGAGTCTGGAGAGGCAGATGGTGGCAGAAGCGCCCCTTGCCCCTCCAGTTTTAGGCACGGGTGAAGGACATGAAAGGCGGTGGGGGTGGGCAGCACAGGGAAGCTGGGTAGCCTTTGATGTTCCCAGGTGCCCTAGAGTATCACTGCATTCAAGCTTGGCTGGAATGTGAAACAGGGAGGCTGGCAGAACGCAGCTTCTGGAGAGGCACAAGCTTTAGGGAGGGGACCTAGGACAGGGACTGGGACAGAGGCATGGTCTGAAGAGAGGAGTGCTCTGTCCTCCCTTCTTGTTCCACTGGCCCTGTGCTTCCCAGAGAGCTGGGGAGAGAGCTTGGTTCCATGTCTGAGGCCCTGTCCTGGACCAGAGTGCTAGAGTGCCCCCTTCTGATAGGAGCTTCCATCCCTGAGTCAGTAAATGGAGCCTTTGCCCTGACAACAGGGTTCCCACCCGGGTCCAGGGATGAACTGCCAAAGGTCCACGAACCTCTCTAAATGATTCAAGAGTCCATATGTACATTTTTCTGGGAAAAGAAAAGCCATAATCTTCATTAGGTTTTCAAAGAAGTTCACTTTGGTAGGGGGCGGGGGGAGACTCAGACCTAAATTCCAAAAGCATTCCAAGTGTCCCCTCCACCCTGCTGGAGCCTAAGTAAAGCTCAGAATTAGGGCATGCTATGGGGACGGGGCAGGGTGGCAACGGGCTTCCCCCCTTGAGGGGCTGGCCGCAAGCAGGGTGCCTGTCCTTAATACACACCTGCTCTCCCAAAGCCCCGGGGACCACCTCCAGAGTAAGGAGGAGATGCCCAGAGTTGTTGGTCTTAAAAAGAGAAGAAAGCAGATGTGCCTAATTCCTAGGCAGAGGGAGAAGGAAGCTGACCTATTGCCTGGGAGGTGATCTCCAAGCACTTGGCTGTCTTCTTGTTTGGTTAGTAACCAGAGAGGTCCTGTGTCATATCCCAGTGTGTGGACATAGAGATGGGAGCTCAGAAGTGGGGAGACTCCTCAAGGCAACAGCCTGGTACAGCAGAGCCAGGACATAACTCCACTCTGGGCCTTTAACTGGGAGAGCCCTCTCCCTGATGTGACCAGGAGAGGGCCAAGGCTGTCCTTCAAGCACCTGAGTAAATATTTCAGTGGAGGAGCTTGCCAACACTGAGGAGGCCTGTGGGCCAGGGCAGGGGAGACTTCACGCTGGCTAGCGGCAGACCGCAGGTCCTGGAGGCTCCTGAGTGGGCAGCTAGGCCCTGGGGTAGCAGCAGACCAAAGAATTAACATTCAGCATACCTGCTTGGCTTTGAACTTGTTCTTGTCTAGCCTCCTGGGGTAGACAGCATCTCCGGGACTTTACTTTCTGCATGCTCCTCGCAACCATGACATGGGTTTTCACTGGGTACTGGCACCCCTGGAGCCCAGCAGTTCTGCATCCTAACTCTGTAATGTCACTTTCTTACCCTAATGACATCTGACTGGCTGCTGTCACTTTGCAAGGCCTGTGCTCTGGTCCCAAGTAGCCCTCCCTGTGCTTGATTGGATCCCTGGGTCCTGGTTGAATAGAGCAGAACTGCATATTGGCAGGACGTCCGCCGCAGCTATCCAGAGTGGCTGCTAAGCCCGGCTGCCCAGGAGCCCAGCTGGGGAGACAGTGGGCGCTGGTTTCCTGACAAGCCGTGGCCCTGAAGGGAGCCTTTACAGGCCGATCCTCTCTGCTCTTCGCGTTTGCTCCAGAGCTTTTAGAATGTTTCCTGGATGGTGAGTCATTGCTGAACCAGCCTGGGGAGGCCGTAGCCCTTGTTGAGTTCTTGGTGACTGACACCAGCACTGGCTCTTGTGTGGTCCTCACGTCCCCTCAGCTGGGAACCTGGGGAGGGGAAGCGGAGCCGAGGTGCAGGTGTCTCCTCTCTGTGCCGTCTGCCAGCCCAGGGAGACCTCTGCAGCCATGCCTGCAGTACCTCCGGAGCCAGTATACAGGCCGCTCACTCGCTTTGCCAGATAAGCTGAAATAAGCCATGGCTGACCAGCCCAGAAACCCCTGCTGTGTGCGGAGGCTGCACTAAGCGCCACTTTCCTTTCCTTGGCTGTCTCCTCTCTTGGCAGCCCTGCAGGCCTGCAGCATGTAAGCCGCATGGGCCTTGGTGGGCCGCTGTTCCTCGAGGCCTTCCTGCAACTTTCCGGGTCAGTTGGAGGGGCTCTCATTCTGCAAGTGATGGTACCTAGCTCTGTGTGTGGGCCTGGAACCTTCCCCAAACCCATCTAGGATGGCGGGGCACGCGACACCCTCTGCCTGACCAGGCCGAGCGGTGACAAGAGCTTCCTGTGGTTCCCAGGCGCTGCACTGCTGCCTAAGCTTCCTGCGCTGGCTCGCCCTCTGCTGTGCTCCCTCAGCTGCGGCCCCCACCGGCCTGGGAACAAGCTTTGTGTCTGGGGGAGATTCCCCAGAAGCTTAGGGCACCAGAGCTCAGAGAGGAGCAGAGGGCCCAGGAGCCCCGAGCCTTCTACACTTGGGCTTCAGCCTTCTTTGATGCAGAAATCCTCAGAGATCCATTTTTAATGGTAGCCCTCTCTGAGTAAAAGTTGGTCTCTTGGCAGGGTCTCAGAATTTGAGCCCCTTTCCTCTTTTTCCTTATAGAGTTAGACATTAGTCCTCGGTTAGATTTCAATCTTTTGGGCTCAGAGGCCCTTGCTTCCCCTTGACTCTCTGCCATTAGCCCAGAATGCAAGTAAAAACCCTTCCTGTAAGGTGACCTTGGTGCACTTGCCTGGGTTTCCCTGGGATGACAGGCCTCTGGTTTGGTGACACGTTAATATTGTGTAAAAGAAAAAAAGGAAGGACAAAAGAAAAGAGAAAAGAAAAGAAAAAAAATTCAACTGAGTAAATTCTGAAGATCTTCTTGGCTTTATTCAACAATTCATGAATCAGGCAGCATCCCATCTGTCAAACAGAAAGGAGCTCCAAAGAGCTGTACAAAATAAAGGACTTTTATAGGCAGAAGAGGCCAGAACAAGTTAACAGTAGCAAAGAGTGCATTGTTTCGGACAAGGTCACCTTCCTTTGACAGCCAGCAGAGGTCTCTCAGGTAGATTACCCCACTGGTGCTGACTAGTAATTCCAATTTGATTAGTTTAAGATTCTACTCCTGGGAGAAGTTGAAACTAAGTAAGTTTAACCACCATTTGGTGACTTAGGCATAGCACAATTGACTCTATTCTGGGTCTGTTATCTTTTTTAAAAATTTTTTATTCTTTTTTTGTTTTTTTTTTTAAGCAATTGCCCCCAACCTCCCCTTTCTTAAATTTTATTTATTTACCTCTTTCCTTTTTTTTTTTTTTTAAAGATTTTATTTATTTATTTGACAGAGAGAGATCACAAGTAGGCAGAGAGGCAGGCAGAGAGAGAGAGAGGAGGAAGCAGGCTCCCTGCCGAGCAGAGAGCCCGATGCGGGACTCGATCCCGGGACGAGAGATCATGACCTGAGCCGAAGGCAGCGGCTTAACCCACTGAGCCACCCAGGTGCCCCTATTTACCTCTTTCCTTATGTAATCTCTACCCAGTGTGCAGCTCAAACTCATGACCCTGGGGTTGGGAGTGGCACTTTAACTAAGCCAGCCAGGTACCCCACAATCCCCCTCTTTTGTTCAGATTCTCAGCTTAACCGAGTGGCATGATCAAAATTTAAAACCTTAGCACCACTCCCAGCTACTGCTCAAATTCTTGGAGTTTTTGCTGTTTCTCCATGGTCGTCACACGTCATGACGTTTTTTGCTGAATCTCTATGGTACTCACAAGTCACAATTTCATGTTCACATTTTTTAAAGGCAGTTATCCTCTTCATTGCATTCTGATGGTCCAGTCTTAAGGAGATCATTCACTTTGTGGTTAGCGGCTGCAGACATGCGTTTAAGAGACTGTAGTGCATTGAGGGAGACTACTATGGTTATTTTAAGCAGGATAATTCCCAGTGTCTGGAGTGTGTTTTGGATCCATGGTCCCCAAGACCCAAAGCGACCAAAATCAAGTAACTCAGAGAAAGCCCTCCCCTGAAGGAGTCACTTTTTTTTTTTTTTTTTTTTTAAATGAAGTGTCTTTTTCAGTGATTTTCCCATAGCTGGGTTTCAAATTTCCCAGACGTATTCATCTAGGAGCATAAGTGGCACTGACCACAGCACCTATAGTTCCTTGTTTAGCTGCAGGCTCATCAGAGGATACCCTATTACAAAGAACAACTTTGACCTTGCAGAGATGGGGGTTGCTGCTGAGATCTTTTTATAATTGGGGGCAGATCTGATTTAGGTAATCACAAGAACATGGGAATACAAATGTATTACAATTTGCTTAGGAATTTGTGTCCAGTTGGGCGAGTACAATTACAATCGTTGAAAGGTGAAAACAAGGCACTAGATGTTCTGGCTGTAAAAGTCGGATTGTGTAAGTGACTCCTAAGATCAGGGAGTCCATTGGGAATAGAAGGGAAATTGGTCACAGGGAGGGCCAGGGGGTCTCTAGTATCATGGACTGGTAAAGAGCTCTTTTAATTATTAAATCCAGCAATCTGAAAGATATCCAGCCCCCTGCCCTCCCTTAGTAATGAATGGCCTGAGAGATACAGGTGGTAGCTTTCTTTCCAGACCTGTGCCAGAGTAGCGTAAAGGAAGAGGAAAGAATTTCATTTCATGCCTAAAGAATGAAGTCTTGATCCAGCATCTTGGGTGGAAGCAAGTCCACTTTGATGTCAGCTACTTCCTTGTCAGTTTGATGTTGAGGTCTCCAGCTGCTCTGTAGCTCCTAGAGTCTGAAGGGACCCTTTTATTTTGGAGATGGGGACCCAAGGTTCAGGTGCCTGCAGTTTGGTTGCCATCTAGGGAGTGAGGAGGACTTGGAATAGCCCTTGAGAACTGTCTTTGTTCTTAGTGATTCCAAATCAGAAGGATGGCTGAAAATAGGAAACATTGGTTTGGAGAGTCCTAGCCAGATATTTGCAAAAACTAGAAATCAGGAGCCAGTCCAGGTCACTTATAAACAGGTATGGAGCAAAACCTCAAAGACATTTACAGCTTAGAATCTAATGTCTACAAAGATGCAAACACAGTTTTTGTCTCTACAGTTATTCCTATTTTTTTTTAAAGATCATCACAATAAAATTACTTTGTTTGCCTTAAACTTACCCTGATTTTTATAAGTGCGGCAAGAATAGCGATTGACTGTATAAGCCCTTTTAAAGACTGCTTTGCTGGAACTTTGCATAAGTAATCTCAGATTGAATTCTTGCCTGAAGCCGAGAAGCCAAGCCAAGGACTCCCCATTAGATTTTACCTACAGTATCTTTAGTTTGGGTGACTTTCTCTCTTCTCAATGTTTCCCCCAAATGTTCTGAGACTCACAGGCCTGCCAGGAATTGACCTTCTTAACTCATCTGGAAGGCTTCCAGGAAACCCGTAAGCAAGGTACCAGCCCGATTTGTCTAAGCAGTACTTTAAATCTCTTTGGCCACATCTGAGTCCATGCATATTTCTAAAATAGGACATTCCAGTCAAAGCCTTGGTAATATAGCCAGTGTTTCCATCTGTGTCCTGTTACAAGGAGAACAGATTTTTATTGAACTTACACAAATAACCAAGTATATTACCATGAAAAAAATACCATAGAGTTTACAAATTCTGGAGGGATCAGTAGGGAGAAAAAGTAAATGTTTCATCTTTGTTTACAAAAGTATGCCCTACCAAATTGCTGTAGATAATAGAGCACTTAAGTGAAAATGTTTCCCTAAATCTATGAAAGCAGAACACTGAGGAAGTAGCAGTGTTTCACACAAAAGGTCATGTAAAATTATAATCATCCTCAGTTCATTCAGCCCTATGTAATCAATACTAATTCTGCTTGAATCCAGTGTTTCCATTAGTTCTAGAAATTCTTCCTCAATTCAGTTTTACAGCCTTGAAGTTATGAGAAATCTTTACTTGTTGGTGTACCTGGGGGTCTCAGCCAGTTAAGCGGCTGATTCCTGATTACAGATCAGCTAATGATCCTGCCTAAGAGTCTCTCTCCCTCTGCCCCTCCCCCATTCTCTTAAAAAAAAGGGAAAGGAAGAAATCTTTACTTGTCATAGTCCTTTCCAGGAACACTTCTGTGAAAGCATCAGAATAAAACGATAACTCTTTGTAAGTGACAGAAGACTTAAAATTGCCCAGAGTTAAAGATTAGATGAGAGTTCATTGTAATGGAAATAACAGGAGACTTGGTTATTTTGTGATATTCACCATTTAAGATAACAGCTGGAATTATGACTGACAATATTGCATTAGGACATATCAGAACCTAAGAAGGTTTAGTATCACTGAATTAACAATGCTGCCCATGATGATTTAACATAACAAATAAGCCTAATTTGGGAACATCTCTCTTATTTTTAGGATTTTCAGGGATCCTCTGAAAAAATCCCAAAGTTACTTCTAGGTCAAGAAGACTTCATTTGGGGGGCACTGGTGTGGCTCAGTGGGTTAAGCCTCTGCCTTTGGCTCAGGTCAGAGAAGACCTAGATAAGAGGTACAGAGAAGACCAGGTAGACTGTTTACATCACAGAGGCACAGGGAAAGAAAGTAAAGGCCTCCAAGAAAGACTTTTGCTTCCCGAGGCCAAAATTTTCACAATACTTAGAAGGCTTTAAAGAGATATAGGGGTGGGTTCGATGTTGGTTAAAAAAAAAAAGAAGAAGAAAGAAATGGACTTCAGATTGCTTCTGGAGCCGAATTTCTTGTTTTATGAAGATTTATAAGATGTGGACAGTTGCTTTAATTCCTCAAAGAATTGAGTTGCAACTTAAATGATATCATAAGTTGGTTCACCTATCCAACTGCATTATCCTCAGTTTGCTTCTTTATATCAGGGAGGAGCTTTCCAACTGAGATGGAAATCAAAATATTCCTGTTTTCTGGATTTGGAACTGTTCATCTGTGGAATGTTTAATAAATCCTTTCACAGAGGCTTCAGATGCTGCTTTGTCTGGGTACATGGTATCGTTTAGCTTAGGGAAGAAGGCCTAAGAAAACTTCCTATCAGGCTCTGATTATCAGCTTCTAGTTTGGCCAACTTCAGACCACAGAGCTATTTAAAAACTCCTTCTAAATATCGTGTCACTTTTCAACCAGGACATAGAGTAGATATTTCTGGTAGTAGTGAATAGCCCCCCTTCAATGTAAGAGGGGATCCCACGGGGGTATAAAAGGATACTTACTATCTTCCTAAGATCCAGAGTTACTCTAAGATAGCCAAAGGAAAGAACCAGTAACCTGCATGTCCTATTCAGGCAGAATACCAAACCAGATTCTTAAGACATAAGACAAGCAAGAAGGCAGTAGCTGTCCCTGAGAAAGAAAGGATCAAGAACCAGTATGTTTGGGTTTGGAAAGAAAAGGACAGTGTGACATTTTATTTTTGTCTTTGGGCTAATGGGGTATTGCAGACGGCGATTCAGGAGAGATGACTCTGGTATGGATTCTCACTTTTCTCTGGCTTCTACTAGTTTTCCCAGGATCCCCTGTAGTCTTGGTATCTACCAGAATTTGGCGAGATTTTTTGTTAATTTTAATTTTAGTTTTTCTTGGCTGTTTAACAGAATAACATAGTACTTTATCAGAAAATCCCTCAGAATCCCACCAGCTCTGGGAGGAGCCCATATGGTGGAGGGGGGAATCTCCTTCAAAGGCAGATAGGGGGGTGTTCAAGTTGATATTGAAGGATTTAATCAGAACCTTTGAGGACAAAATTTTTTGTAATGGCCCACTTGCTTACAAATGATATGCTGATGTCTGGGCAAGTATTTTGATGTTGTACTCCTAGGAGAGTGTAAGGGGGAGGCCTACATATTGTTTTAGGTATCTTTTGTGTCTTTAATCTTTCATTAGCCTTTGCAAAAAAACTGCAATGAAGATGTTTTGGAATCTTGAAGCCTTTGAAAGCTTTTGCATACCAATTAAAATAGTTACTCCATTCTGTTTGCTTGATTTAGAACCCTTGCTTTTCAGTGTGCTTCCTAAATAAATGATCTTGTCTAATTGGAATATTCCCATATTGGCCATCGTAAATCTAGGTTATCTTTAGCAAGATTTTGCATTTTTGTAGATATCTATAGCTTCTGGGACTATAGTTCTTAGCCATAAAATAAGTAGATGTGCTAAAAGTTGGTGTGCTGAACTCTGGAATTTTTTTTTTTTTTAAGATTTTTTGTTTTATTTGAGAGAGAGAAAGAGCATGCACACCAACATGAGCCAGGTGGGGAGGGGCAGAGGGAGATGCACACTCCCCACTGAGCAGGGAGCCCCACATGGGGCTCAGTCCCAGAACTCTGAGATCATGAACTGACCCGAAGGCAGACGCTTAACCAACTGAGAACCACCCAGACACCCCTCAACTCTAGAATTTGAAGATCCTATTTCTTCTAGCTAAGCCTGTGAGTCTCCCAGAGCCAAATTAATAACTAAAGGGCTATGCTGTTGCGTTAGGAATTCTGTGGTGTTTTACAGCGTACCTTGTTGCATGGAAATTTTTTGAGGTTGGCTGGTAACCCAGTGTCCCCATATTGCCCGTTGTATGACCAGCTTACCCTAACACAGGAGTCTTAGGGTTAGCTGGCAAACGCTCTAATAGGTTTATAATGCTCAGCCTGTGCCCATCAGTTTTGTAGCTTTTGGCTTCTAAGAGTCTCATTCGCAATAGCCTTTACCTTGTATGCACCTTAACCCACCAGCAGGAACTGCGATGTGACTAAGCAGCCAAAGGCTTTGCGCCACCAGCAGTTCTCACTGTGGAGCTGGGCACTCAGGGAAGTACTGAACCGGCAGACCCCAGGGAATGGGAGCCGTGGCCTGGGATTCCCATGAAATGGGGAACTGCGGACTGAAGTAGCTACAGTTCCCAGCATGGTCTAGTCAAGTGGGGGACCATAGAAAGCCAGTTAAATCAGGAGCTCAACGCCAAGATAGCAGAGCTCAGAACCAGAAGGAATTCCCATGGCCCTCAGAAATGGTGAAAAAGACAGAGACCTCAAAGGGTTCGCGCATACCACAGCTAGCTGTTTCTCATTGTCCTCGAAGCTGTCTGAAGTTTCCTTCAGGTCCCACCACTGCCACCAACCCTGTAAAAAGAAAATTCAACTGAGGAAGTTTTAAAGATCTTATTGGCTTTATTCAGTGATTCAGCCTCCCCACATCTAGCAGAGAGAAAGGAGCTCTGAGGAGCTATGCAAAGTGAAAGACTTATAGGCAAATGGGCGTGGGACAAGGAAGTTCCTGGCAAAGTGCATTATTTCAGGCAAGGTCACCTTTCTTTGGGGGACAGCAGGGGTCTGTAAGGCAGATTACCTCACCAGTGCTGACCAGGTGGCTTCAGATTGATACGAGTTTAACATTCCAGTCCTGGGAGAGGTTGCAAGTGTAATTCTGTAATTTAGATGTCAAGTGTGTGTTTATTGAGTGGACTTAGCACGAGTGACTCCCATTTGCGCCTTATCTCTTTTTAAAACAATGTCTCAACAACCCCCCCACTCTCCCACCTCATGGGCGGTCCCCAGAGGTGAGGACTCAGCCTCAGGCCACGTGCCCCACCTGGCCTCCCTGCCTTCGGCCATCATGGCCATTCCTTGTGACTCAGGGACAAGGATGGCTTCCCCTTCTCAACAATCACCTCGGGTTTTTGTTTCTTTGATTCTTTGGATAATTTTGATTTACCATTATTTGATTTAAAAAGCCGTCCCTTTCCGTGTATTCATTTTCCAGCCTTCTTTTCTTTCAGGTCTTGCCCCTCTCCACCTTCTCCTGCTGTGTGGCTGTGTGACGTTACTCGCCCTTCCTTCGCCTGCTTCGCTCCCATCTCCGCTCCGTCTCCAGCCGTAGATGGCCTGATGACGCACCGGCCTTTTCACACGAAATCAACTTGCTTTGTTTTTGTTTTAATTTGGTTTTGATTCTTTTTACTGTTGGCAGAACCGATGTTAATTCATGGGCCTTTTTCTTGCTAAATTTTGGGTGCCCTGGGGTAGGGGCTGCATCATGATCTGCTGAGGAATGAATGCCAGGAGCACGGAGGCTGTCACCCTCCGAGGTGGTGGTTGCCTTCCGATCACATCTGTGGCTCAGGAGAGGGTGCCAGGCGATGAGCTGTGTGATTGCCAAGCGTGTCAACAGATCGTGCAGGGACCTCCAGCATGGGGGGCAGAGGTCAAGGATAGCTGGGGAAAGCGAAGGCCCTGGCCCCTGAGCTGCTGCCAGCCCCTGCATGGCTTTCCCCTCCACGGTGATGGGACAGGGAGCTCTGGGAGGGGAATCAGGTGGACTGGGCCATCGTGCTGTGCGCACAGCCTACGCGCCGTGTGGGGTGGCCCAGGGAAGGCTGGGATGGGCCAGGCATGGCAGTGTGGGCTGAAGGGGCTCCGCTGCAGCTCAACACCAAGCCCGCCTCAGGCTGGGCGGGGGGTGCTGGTCTCCCCCTCAGCAGCCTCATGTCCTCTCTTGCAGGAGGTCCCAGGTCATTGAGAAGTTTGAGGCCTTGGACATTGAGAAGGCAGAGCACATGGAGACGAACTCGTCAGCCGGGCCCTCACCATCAAGTGACACACGCCAGGGTCGCAGTGAGAAGAGGGCGTTTCCCCGGAAACGGGTGAGCGCCTGGGGTCCAGGGCCAATGCTGAGGCCCAGGCAGTGCCGTGTGCGACCGTGGGGCATGGTCAGCATGTGGCCCTACACCTTCTCACGGCGCCCCCCCAAACACGCACCTGGACGCACTGCTGCTGGGCTTCCTACTCTCGTTGCCTAGTTGTTTGCTCATGTCTCTCCTCTCCTCCAGTGAGTGACTTTCTTGAGGGCAAGGCCTGTCTTCTGCGTCTTCCTGTCAGAACTTCATCCATTTCTACTCAATGCTAGTCTGACAAGCCTCAGATCCCAGGTCTTAGCTAGAGCTGCTCTCTTCTTCTCTGAGGCAGCCCAGCCATGAGGCTGAGCACCTTCCTTCCTCTTTCTTTCGAATGGCGGCCAAAGCCCTTGCTTCTCTACTTAGTCCCCAGGCAGATCCCTCTTCGGAACCCTCCTCCTCCTCCCAGGCAGCCCACCCGCCTCTTGTGGCTCTGTTGTGTCCGGTCTTCATCTTCCTCTCCAGCTTCTCTTTGGGTTCATGAAGTGTTTTGCTGCCGGCTGCCACAGAGTCTGGGGCTCTTTGTTCTGTGACCCCAAGCAGCCAAGGAACGGAGGTGCCACCAGGAGAGCGATGGTGGCAAGTGCATCTGAAAGAAAAGGCTGCTTCAACAGCTAGTGCGTCTTTGAACCCGCCGTGTGAAGCGGGAGGCGCTGGACGAGGAGTCCCAGGATGCTGGCTCTGGTCCCCATGCTGGCCCAGACTTGCCATGGGACCCCAGACACAGTGCTCTCATCCTCGCCTGGGAACAGTCTTGACCCTCTCGCAGCTCTGGCTGCTGGTGCCCCTGTGCCTCATTGGAGTGTACTGGCTTGTACTGACTGGCGGCTGCTCTCTGCCACAGGACCTCCCCAGCGAAGCCCCCACAGCGCCTCTTCCGGACACCTCGGCCTCCCCCCTGTCTCCACACCGAAGAGCCAAGTCACTGGACAGGAGGTCCACGGAGTCCTCCCTGACGGTGAGCCCAGGCGCCCGCGCACCGAGGCCTGGAGACTCTGCTCCTGCTGCTTCTGTCACTTGGGGTCACTGTCTGCTTATGTCCGTGCGTCTATGCTGGCTGTCCCCTCTGCACTGGCCTTTGTGTCTGTGCATGGGAAGCAGATGCTGTGTTTTTTTCCCTTTCTGGACTCCATGGGCATCCTGAGCTCTGAAGTCCCTGGTGGAGGAGGCCACTTGGTCAAGGCAGCAAGATCCTGACTTCAGGGAACCAGGGCAACAGCAGGGAACCTCTGTTATTGTTTTGGGTGCTTGTTTCAGCCACATTTTGCAGGCAGGAGCCCCCTCTTGCCGGAAGCCCTTGCCTTGTTTGTGGTGTTTTCACCACAGGAGGAGAAAGGCCTTGGCCCTAGGTCCTTTGAGCATCGCTCCCTCCAGGAGCTGAGAGCAGCTGGCCAGAGGCCCTGGGAGTGGAGGACAGCTGCTCACAGGGTGACCTGGGACTCCTCAGCCTTCTGAGAAGCCCATGGTGAGTGCCACTTCTACCCCTGGGGAGTGGAACCACCACCCACACAGCGACATGAGCCTGAGTGAGGGCAGGAGGGCTTCTTACCTGGAGGAGGTTTGTTTTTTCCTTGAGTCTGGGAGTGGCTCAGAGATTTGGAACAGAGACTCCCAGAACATGGGTTGCTCGTGGTGGTCCTGCCACTGTACACCTGTTCTCATAATAACCCCCGAGTCCTTCAAGTACAGAAAGACGTCCCAGCCTGTTTCTGGCCAAGACGGCGGTAGGGAAGTGGAGAGCAAGCACACGGGGTGAGAGGAAGGGTGCTCCACATCTCTTTAGGCGCTGGCTTCACAGGTGTCCAGGCGTGAAACACAGGCCAGGCCCTGCTGTGCTGCAGGTGGTCCGCAGGCGCCTCCTCCGGCCCAGGGATATGGGTACAGGAAAGCCCAGCAGGACATCGCCCCCTGCTTTCCTGTCCGCTGTCCGGGGCTTGCATCTTGCCAGGAAATGGAGCCTAAAGCCCATCCCGTTGGATACACAGCCTCCAGGCCTCGGCAGGCCTGCTGCTACATCCTTGCTCAGCACTGTACGTGGGCTCTGTTCTTCAGGCTTCCTTTCTCAGTCTTTCTGTGGTTTCTGTGAGAACTTCTGATTTCTTCTTTTAGGGTTCACTGCAGGTTTTCCCCTTCGTGGGAAACACTAACAGACCCTCCCTCTGGGCCATTCTGTGCTGCCAGGCAGCTGCCGCGGACGTGACCAGGGCTTCTCTCAGAGCGTCCAGGCCGCCCAGCTGCTCCCAGGGTGCTGGGGCCATGCTCTTCCCCTTCCCTCTTTGTTAGCCCGCCAAGCCCAGCATCTCGTCCTGTGATGACACGCGGGTCTGCAGAGTGTTTGTGGGCAGGCGGAGAAAGCCCTCTCCCTGCTGCCCACCATCTGGACAGAAATATCCATGCCTCAGCCACCCTTTCCACACAACTGGGGTATCAGTGTGCTTTCTTCTGAACTCTTCTTTTCTTCTCCCTTTCCTAGCCCGACCTGCTGAATTTCAAGAAAGGCTGGCTGACCAAGCAGTACGAGGACGGCCAGGTGAGCACACAGGGCTGCCAGGCCCCTGAGGCGCTTCAGAGCAGGTGCGAGGGCTCCCCAGCCTTGTCCCCACCAGGTGTGGGAACACCCGTTCCATCCGCCAGAGCCAATGCGGCCTCTTGTCTGGTGGGCCAGGACGGCGGTATGGCCGAGACCCCCTTCTCAGGGAAGTGGAGGTGCACAGCCTCCCCAGCCTTAGTTCTGCAGTGGGGGACAGGGGTCTCTGGAGAAGGCTGCCCTCCTGTACCCCACAAGGGCCTCAGCCTCAGGCCAGGAGAGCATCCTCCAACTCTAGCTCCCTACCTGCTACTCTTTCCTCAAAGTTCTCCAGGAGCCCAGGCTTCCCAGGAAGGCTCTGGTTGTGTGGTTGGCTTGGGGTTGATTACAAGGCAGGACGAGTGGAAAGCAGCCAAGGGCTTCTAGACTCTACCAAAGCCTCCAGCTCTGCTGCAGTCCTGGGAGGAGCTGGTGCTGTACATTCTGGCCTTCAGACTCAAGCAGAAAGAGCCCTCTGCAGCCAGACCTGTCAGCCCCACCTCAACCCTGCTTGGGGCTGGAAGGCCAGGCCTCCAGAAAGGCATGAAGGGGAGCCTGCTAGCCCATACCGAGAGAGGCCCCGAAAGCCTGCCCTCCCGAGCTCCCTTCCGTGCTTCCTGAGTGACTGTGCCGAAACATCCTCTTTTTCTCTCTCCTCCATATCAATCCCCCTGGCCTTGTCTGAAGACTCAAGTCTCCCTCCTTGCTACTCACAGCGAAGACTTGGGAAGCTAGCTGGCGGGTTTGCTCCTGCTGGCTGCAGGTGGGCGCGCCCCTCTGGTTAGCCACCAGTGGCTGTGGCTCACAGGCAGCCACCTGAGGATGGAGATGCTGTTTCCGCAGCCACTTTTCAGCTCTGAGGGCCCAGCCCCCTGTCTGCAGCCTCTGGAGTTGAGATTATGGACTGCGAAGCACTTTTCACCAGCCACACCGCTGTGGGTTACAGAGAGTCGTAGCCTGTGGCCCACCCAGCTCTCCATGCTGCCTGGTCACGGGAGCCGCAGCTTAGCAAGTGCCCTGGGGTCCTGAGTGCATGGCTGCCGGCGGCCGGGGCAGAGTCCTATGTGTGTCTGCCACTCGCGGGAGGGGCCGCCTGCCCTCTGCTTTTCCTGCGCTCTGGGAGGTTCCGCCAGGACTCTGGCTGTGGATCACCGTGGAGCAGTAAGTGTGCTGCTCAGCTCTAGTTGAGTCTGCTTTTTCCCTTCCCTTTTAGTGGAAGAAACACTGGTTTGTCCTCGCTGATCAAAGTCTGAGATACTACAGGGACTCGGCAGCTGAGGAGGTGAGTGTCTTGGTTTCCTTCCCAGTTGTGGAGACAGCTAAAGCGGTCCAGGTGGCACCCGGCAGCTCTGGCTCCCAGCCGCTGCTTCTCCAGGGTCCAGGCCCCTTCTGTCTGTCGACTGGTGTCTAAGTTGCCATCATGGGTTTCCCGGTCTAGATTTGGGGGGAAGGCTGAGCATGGTGTGACCAGCTTTTGATGTTGTCGTGACTGATTCTTCCTGAGACACTGGCTGTGTAGAGGCCCTGCTTTCAGCACGTGGGTGGTGTGTTTTAGTGGCTTCTCTTCTCTGCTCTTTGAAAAACGTTGAAAGATGGCTTATTTTAAAACCAAGGATGAGCAGTTTTGTTTTTTCTACAAAAGATTTCATGGAGAATGGAGTCTCTTAAAGAAAGAGAACTAAATCTTGTCTCTTATCTTTTGGACAAAGATGGGATGTGACAAGTGAATTTGATTGGCCCAGTAGACTGCCTTGATTCCTTGCTTGAAGACCAACTAGAAGGGGCTCTTTTTTCTTCACCTACAAAAAAAATTATCTTTTGAGCAATTTGGCAAGTCTGTGTTCCTACCTTTCCCCTTGCATTCCACTCCAGGAATCCTTCAGATACATTTCCACAAATAGGAAAAGATCTGTGCCCAAGATTAGGCATCCCTGCACTTTTGTCAGAGTAGCAGATTGGTGAGGATCTAATTATCTGTCATTAGGGGGCTCGTTATATGTATTTGTATACCATGAACCTTAGAAAAAGAAGTTCTTCGTGGACTTCAGTGGAAAGATGTTGGTGATACAGGGGAGCTGAGGGTGGTATGAGCAGCTGGCCCCTAGTGCTGCCTGACGTCAGGAAACACAGAAGCATGTGTGGTTGTAGTGTGTGCGTAGATCAGCAGTTCTGAGTGTGGCCTCTGGACCCCTGGAGACTCTTTCGGGGGGCTGGTCTACCCAAAACCATTGTTACAAAATTAAGATGCCATTTAAAGCCTCAGTTCTTGAAAACTCTTACATATCCCATGATTCAAAATTGACAGAATAAGTCACTTTTTCTGCATGCTGGAGTCCGGGGTGCCTCGTGGGAAAGCACGCACACCCTGTCCACGCAGCTAGCCAAGCCGGTGGCATCTCCTCGTGCAGTACCGGCTGTACCAGAGATAGCTGCTGAGACACACACTGCTCGCTTGCTTCAGGCATTCGGCACTTTCTTAAAAGTGAACCAAGTGAATCTATCCCTTCAAAGAAAATAGCTGACGATTTGTTGCCAGTGATACAGTTTGAGCCTTCAAGTGAAATTGGAACTTTGGAAAATGTGTTTTCCCCATCACAGACTTGACCGCTTCCCTTTCCTTACAGAGTGTCCTGACCACATGGGTGCCGATACTAACTTATTTTGAGCTCGTGTAATGAAATGTATCCACTTGTGAAAGATACCCATAACTTGATGTCTTCCAAATGACCAATATGCAAAAGTTGCAAAATCACACACGAGTAAAGGTCCATTCATAGGGCAGCAAAAAAACATGGATTTTAATACAATAGTATGGAAAGTCCCTTGATGGGATTTCAGATTTCATTTTGCAGTTAACCTTTTAGAGAGTACAACTTTTCACAGTGCAAGTCAATCAGACCATCGTGCCGCTCACCTCCAACAGTCATGTATGTCCATTATTCCTCAACCAAACTGGAAAAAAAGAAAGAAATGTCTTTCTTTTTACATCTCTCTTTTCCAGTCTGTATCCGTGTAAGGTTGGACTGTCTGCATATACGGTTGACCCTTGAAGAGACACAGAGATTGGGGGTGCTGTACCCTTCTGCAGTCGAAAACCTGCATATAACTTTTGACTCCCCCCAAACGGAACTAAGAGCCTACTGTTGATCACAGGCCTTAACATTTGCATGTTATGTGTATCGTGTACTATATTCTTAGAATAAAGTAAGCTAGAGAAAGGCCATTAAGAAAATCATAAGGAAGAGAAAATACATTTATAGTACTGTACTACATTAAAAAAAAAATCCATGTGTAACCTGGACCCACGCAATTAAAACCCATATTGTTCAAGGGTCAACAGTGCTTCATCCAAAATGGTAATTGTATAGGATGAGCGTAGCCATAGACGTGAGAATCCAGCTGTCCTTGGAAGCCAAGCATTTAAAGAAAGATTTGCAAAAATCCCTTCCTGACTTTTTAGAATATTTTTTGTGAAAAAATAAAATGGATCATTTGTGTTCTTAAGTGAGCAAATATGTTTACCTTCTTCTACCTTATTTCTAATATGCTGAATATCCTCAATAGATAAAAGCCACATAAATGAAAACTCTTTGGGGGTCCTCAATTTTTAAGAATAAAAGAGAGTCCAAGCATCAGGTTGCAGAACCACTGGCATGTGCCATGTGTGGCAGGATGGGGACGTGGCATGGATACCTCCATGCAGCAGGGATAGGCGGAATCCTCACTCATCAGCGTATATGCCCATGAGCATAAAGCTAATGTGGAAATCCGCTTGTCCAGGTGTACACATTTCCTTTCTCTCTGTAGGCGGCTGACTTGGATGGGGAAATTGACTTATCTACATGTTACGACGTCACCGAGTATCCAGTCCAGAGAAACTATGGCTTCCAGATACATGTGAGCCCAGGGTGGAGTTGGGGCACCGGCTGGGCATGGAGGTGGGGGACACAGGCTCCTGTGGGAACATTTCTCCAAGAATCTGATGTCCTGGTCTGGGGACACTTGTGTACAAGCCTGACCTCCTAACTTGTATTAACCAAACCCAGGGGAGACCAGGGTTCAGACCCAAAGGTCGATGATTTTATTATAAGGAGTAGTCTGGGCGGCAACCCACTGGGCTACTGGTCATGGCAGTCCCTCCGTGCAGGGCAAGTGTGCAGACACCAAGGCCCGGTCAGAGATGGCACTGCTGGCCCGGCACCAGGGCCAGGGCATGAGCTTGGTGGCCCATGCTGCCCTGCTGTGATACTCTTCTGCCTTTGTCCCTACAGAAGGAATAGACATGCTTGATAAGCCAGCGTGTCAGACAGTAGTGGAGTCTGGCTTTCTTGGCCTGTGCAGACACCCCCCACCCCTTCCCCACTACCTCTCCATTTTAAAGAGCAGGTCTCTCTGGGTAGGGCATCCCAGGAGTAATAAGTGTTTTCTCGTTAAGTCAGCACCCATCACTGGGCTTGTTACAGCTTCGTTGTTCTAGGACTTTCTTCTGTATGACGAGTCCATGGCCCAAACCGCAAGGTGCCAGTCTGTCTCTGAGAACTCACCTGCTCTTCCCGTCACAGGCAACATTTCCAAGTCCCCTCTGTTCCCTAGCTGATCTCGGCTGTCATTCAGACCCCTGTTCACTTTACTCTGGGAAGGGCAGTGTGAGCTTAGCATCGGTTCTGATGCTTTTCCATGAGGCCCACAGACTCAGAGAGATTGCTGTCAGTGCAGGAGAGTGGGTCCCAGGAGGGGCTCAGCCTGGCCCACTAAGGAGCTTTAGGATCTTGCAAGGTAAAGCTGGAGTGCTGAGTTTGCCGTGTTCTTGCCTGGCCAGCAGACTTGGTGGCACCTGCAAGGTGGCTGAATGCAGAAGCCAGGTGAGGGAGGCACCGTGAGAGCCCTGTGGGCTGGTCACGAGTCAGTCCCATCCTGAGGTTGGGGGAAGCCCTGGAATGTGGTGGAAGACATGAGGCAGTTGTGCCTTAGTAAGCCACAACCAGCAGGACATGGAGCGCACTTAGAAAGGAGGGGAAGGTACAGGCAGAAGGCCAGGTGGTGAGGGGCAGAGGCAATGGTGACAAGGGCCGTGGCAAAAGAGCAGCTGGGCGCGGCTGTGGCCGGGGGAGGAGGAGGCAGCTGTGAGGTCTGCGCCCTAGAGCGTGGTGAGCCTTGTGCTGCAGTCGGGCGGCAGAGGAGGGGATCCTCTGGACTTCAGGCCTGGGCTGTGTTGGAGGTCTCCCTAAGAATAGCAGGCAGCCACTGGCATTGACGTGGTCGGGAAGGAGCTCTCTTCAGGTGAGAGATGAGCTCATGGGAGAGAACATACAGAATGCTGAGGTCAGACTGCAGATACCCACACTGGAGTGCGAGGAAGCAGAGGATGCTGGGATGCCAGTGGGGGGTGCTGGTTCCAGGGGCATGGGGAGGGCCGGTGCTTCAGAGAGCCCTGAGGTGGCAGCCCTGCCCTTGGCTTGCACAGAGAGGAAAGTGGTGAGGGAGAGATGGGGAGGGACTTGGGCTGTGGGACTTCTCGAATTGGGGTGCCAGTGGGGGCACAAGCTGTGCCAAGCCAAGCCTAGCCCATGCTGGGCTGGCACGTGGTTTCATATTTTGGCCCTTGGCTCTGCCATTGTCCATCCCAAAATCATCTTGGCGAATTCCTCTTCCCATCGGCTGACCAGCTGTGTCTCATAGGCCAATTGGTCAGTAGCCTGAGAAGCCTAGAGAACAGTACTGATGCCCTCTCTTCTGTGACACAGGAGCCCGAGGTGCAGAAGCTGGGAGGTGGCCTCCAGGAGACCACTATTTGCGTGTTGTGCCCCTTCCATCTTGGGAGGTGCCTGGCAGTGTGGCTTAGTGATACAAGGGTTGCAGCCCAGAGGCATGGCCTTGCTGCCTGGCTCCCCTGTCCTCCTGTCCACCTTCTGTCCCACATAGTACAGCTCCTCCCCCCCAAGCCACCACCAGCATACTCCTCCATCTTGACTCGTGTCCCACCAGGTCACCCGGCTCAGGGGCTGGCGGTCCAGGGATTGTCCTAGAAGCACCCCCTCCGCTCCCATGCCCTATCAATGAGGGACTGTGTACCACCTCCTTTGCTGCCCCAGAACCTCCCTCTTCTGTCACTAGCACTCTGTGCTAAATCTTACTACGACTGCCCAGGCGGTGGCACAGCAGGGCTCCCTGCCTCTTCTCAGCCTGATAGATGCGGCCCCCATCAGGCCCGACCCACCCGCTGAGTCCCGTGCCTGCCACTCTCCAGGCCATCACCCTGTGCACCTGGTGTGCGTGGCTGTGTGGAACTGGGCCTGGGATGGAGCTTTCCCCAGCCTGGGGGTCCCTTCCCATGGCTCCCCACACACTGGCTTCGTTGTTGCGTTGTGCTCCTTCCCCCAGTCTGTGAGCCCCTGAGAGAGCAGGGCAAGCCATCCCAGGGCTGGTGACATTGCAGGCAAACAGGAAACCAAGGATGATGGCTGAGGCCACCACGGAAGCACATTTCCTTTGCTCTCTGGCCCTTCTTCAAAGGGGACACACACAGTTCTACCACAGCCCCCTCCCTGGCTGTAGTTCTCCCTGCAGGATGTCCTTTGGGGTCAGGGAGGGGACAGTCCCTGATGACAGCTTGTCTTTCGTGTAGACAAAGGAGGGCGAATTCACTCTCTCTGCCATGACATCTGGAATTCGGCGGAATTGGATCCAGACCATCATGAAGCATGTCCATCCAACCTCTGCCCCAGACGTCACAAGGTAGGACAGCCGGGTGCCTGAGGGAGCCCCCTTCCCTTCCAGCCACCGGCTCACTCCTTCGTGGGTCTGTGGTTCTTCTGGCCCAGCACAGCCTTCTTCCTTCCTCCTTCGTCCCACTGCTGACTGGCCCCCGTCAGTCTCCCTCTGGCTTCCTGGTTTTTCTGCCTCCGGTGACCTTTTCCTCCCTTAAGCCTGGCCAGTGGAGCTGTCTGTGCAAGGGACGTTTGTGCCCCTGTCGGGACTGAACTTAGTGGGAGAAGCCCCTCCAGCTTAGGCACTGGGCCTCTCTGATGGTAGAGTAAGAGCAGCCCTGGAGGCCGCCTTCACAGGCCGCCAGAATGTTCCTTTCTCTTGGTCTTTTTGCTCCACGACTCCATCTGTTGGATTTCTGTACAACCAGGAAAAATTTCTTTGAGACTCAGTGCTAGAACTGGGTTGGACCTCTTGTTCTTCCCTCCTGCTGAGTCTCTGTGGCTCGCAAACCTCATGACGTTCCATGTGCCTTCCTCCTCCTGCCCTGAAGTTAGAACCTGCTGTTTCTAGTTTAAGAAAAAGAAAAAATTCTGGTGGGTGGGGCTGGTTCCACGATGCCCAGAACTCTGTCATTCTCAGCTGAAGGCTTTGGAGCCTTTGCCTCTTCTGAGAACGTCCCATTTATGCTTTTCAGGTCACGTACTTTGCGTGACTCTTCAAGTGTCTTTCTTGTGTTGTTGGTCACACGTGGAGTGGCGTCCCAGGGCCCACTGTGTGCCCCCCAGCAGCCTGGGGCAGCCATGGCCATGCCGAATCTTTGTCAAGGGCTTGCCTACTTCCTAGTGACGCTGCAGCTCTTTGAGCAAGAAAGCGGGAACAGAATCTCCTCTCCCTGTTGGCATTGTTCATTCCCTCATTTATTAAGTGAACAGAATATATGGTTGATTGTTCCTGTCAGTAAGTCAAGGTGTTGGTGGCCGGGACAAGTTCTCAAGTGTCCTGTTATGAGAGCTTATCTGTGAGTGGAGTGCGTCCTGCCTGCAGAGATGAGCGGGGTGCCCTCATTCTCATGGGGCAGCCTTGCTGGCTATCCTGGGGCTCTCTTCTAGCCAGGAGCCCAGGCCAAAGCTTTGTGAGGCTAGCAAAGCAAGAAAGGCAGCTCAGGGTTCTCGGGCAAGGCTGCTGCAACAGTGATTCGGGTGGTGGACATGAGAGGGCCTGAGGTCCTGTCCTGGCCACCAGCCTTTCCCTGCCTGCTGTGTCCCAGTCAGCCCTGGCTGCTCCACAAGGGCCTGGCCCTGTGCAGATTGAGGGGCCCAGCTGAGGAAGCCAGCTTGGGACGTCACCAGGCTGGCTCATGGCACTGGCCTCAGAACAGGTGAAGAGGACACATGGCGCATGTGCACGTGCACATATGTCCCAGGCTGGCATTCATGGTTCCCTGCCACACTCAGACGCTGGGTCCATGCAGGGACCACAGGCCCACAGGTACCAGGTCTTTCCTTTATGTAGGAAGGTGGACTTAGTGATTGCCTTCCTGACTGGAATTTACTTCAGAATTGGTATATCTCAAACTTAGGGGGTCCTCACCCTCCCCTAGTTTGTCTTTAGCTTCTCTGCTGGTTTTCTGTGGGCTTTCATAGTTTGAGGAAAATTTGGACTTTTTTTAGTGCTTACGGGGCCAAGTCCCAAGAAGGTATTGGAAGCAAATATAAAGGTCAGAGGTGCAGGTTTGAGCGATGCCCCATAGTCCCCCTGCTTCGGTGGTGGGGTTGCAGGGCCTTCCTGCCTGGGACTGGAGGAGTTTCCTCCCACAGAGCCATGGCTGCTGCTGCCAGCCCTCCATGTGGCCCTAATGCCCCACACAGTTGGGAGCCTGGGTCAGCTCTCAGTTGGGTGGTGTTGGAAGGACTCTGCTGGAGAACTTTTATTCAAATGCACAGACCATTTTATTCAGATGGTCTTAAATTGGCACTTTGCAGGCCCCACCACCCTAAAGCACTTGAGACAAATGACCCAAAGCCTGATGATGACCATGTTTTCTTTCCCTTGGGTGCCTCTTCTCCAGGCTCCCTTCTCTTTGATTCCCATTTGAAGACCGGCACTCCCTGGAGCTCCTGGGTGGTGCAGCCGTTAGGCTGGCACTTGATTTCAGCTCAGGTCTTAATCTCAGGGTCATGAGTTCAAGCCCCGTGTCGGGCTCCATACTAGGCATGGAGCCTATTTAAAAAAAAAAAAAATTAGTGACAGGTGCCCCCAACACCACCCTCGCTGGGGCCCTCAAGACCCTGGGTGGCTTCCAACTCTGTTCTGCCGCCTTGGCCAGGGCCAGGGGCCACTCTGCTCCCGGGGCCTCAAACCACAGCTGATGTTCCCGCCTCACCTCTGCTCAGGGATGTCCTCTGTAGGAATCTTTGCTTTGGGGCAAATTGAACAAAGGCATGGACTCCTTACTGGGCAAGGAGGGGTGCCCTTGAATCTGCTCCCTACTCACCTGTGTGGTGCAGGCACATAGGTGCCGGCTGGGCCATCTCTCTTCCCATGGCACAGTGGGCTCTGGCCTTTCATGCTGTGATCTGTCCCACCAGCCACCAGAGTGGTTTCTTAAAATGCAGACCTGACTGGGTTATTTACCACTTGTTAAAGAACCCTTGAACCTCTGGGGAGAAGTGGTTGGTCTCACCCATTCTGTCAGCACTGCCTGGAGCACACACGCCATAGGCTTGGCCTCCCACATGACCTCATTTAGATGGTGGCCGTGCCTGGTGCAGCCTGATGGAGCCTCCACTGTGACACTTGGCGACAGCACCTCCTCGGTCCAGGTTTCCTCTGAGGTCTGAGACTGGAAACTCTGAGCCATCTATGGCGGCTCTTCCTTTCTTGTCCCCACTCAGAACCGGTTTAGGTTCCCCCTGTGGAAGGAACACAAGTAAAGGGAAAGTGTCCTTTCCTCCCCTCCCCTGTGGGAGCCATAGCAGCGTAGAAGGAGGAAGTGGTAGAGCTAGGCACCCCTCTGGGGCAGGTGGCTGTCACCGGGAGCTGCACCTGACAGGCTCTCTGCCCCTTGCTCCCAGCTCACTGCCAGAGGAAAAGAACCGGAGCAGCTCCTCCTTTGAGACCTGCCTGAGGCCGAGTGAGAAGCCCGAGGGAGAGCGTGGAGAGCCAGACCCCGAGCAGAAGAGGAGCCGGGCTAGGGAGCGGAGGCGGGAGGGCCGCTCTAAGACCTTTGATTGGGCTGAGTTCCGCCCTATCCAGCAGGCCTTGGCTCAGGAGAGGGCCAGTGCCACTGGGGCTTCTGATGCCCACCCCGAGGCTGAGGCCGGCGAGCTGGAGCGGGAGCGAGCTCGGCGGCGGGAAGAGCGCCGTAAGCGCTTCGGGATGCTCGATGCTACAGATGGGCCGGCGGCAGACGACATGGCCCTGCGGATGGAGGTTGACCGCAGCCCAGGGCTGCCTGTGACCGCTGACCTCAAGACACAGAACGTCCACGTGGAGATCGAGCAGCGGTGGCATCAGGTGGAGACCACTCCTCTCCGGGAAGAAAAGCAGGTGCCCATTGCCCCCCTGCACCTGTCCTCCTCCGAGGATGGAAGTGACCGGCTTTCCACTCACGAGCTGACCTCTCTGCTGGAGAAGGAGGTAATGGGCAGACAGGTGATGGGGTTCTGTGCAGCAGCCTTTCCCAGCACCTGCTGTACCTGGTGGTGGCCAGAGCTGTTCAGCCACATAATACTGAGGGTCGTGTGGTCCAGACTGCTCAGAGAGACAGACACATGGACAGACAGGTCCTTAGAGTACAGTGCAGGCACAAGGTACAGGAGGGTGCCATGTCATGGAGGGTGGCAGGCTTTTCCAGAAGGAAAAGGTGTTTGCCATGCAGGGACACTGCCGTATAGAGCCAGGAATGGACAGAGACTAGGCCGATGGGATGCAGGACTCAGGAGCAGACTTTGTCCTACCCTGTTATGGGCACGAACTAGAGATTTGAGGCAGGAGAGGGGCATGAGCAGAGTTAGGTTTCCATATGCAGTGGGCAGCCCTGGATCAGAGGGGCCAAAGCTTGGAGGCAGAGACCAGCCCCGAGGCTTTTGCAGCAGCCCAGTAACCATTGATGGGATCTGGGGTGGGGGGTGCAGGTCATGCAGCAGGAGGCAGAGGCTGGATTCTGGATGTTAAGGAATATTCAGAATGTGAAACAGAGGCCGTGGGGAAGAAGGGGGTAAGAATCTGGCAGGCTGGGCAGACAATTGCCGTCATGCCACCAACTTGACTAGTTCATTGGGCACCAGAGCAGGCCCTCTGGGATGTAGCGTATCCAGAGATCAGATCTGGAAAACTTGGTAGTGGATTTGTAAATCTGAACAGTGAGTTTCCTGAACAAGAAGGTTCAGCATTGTACTGGCCTCTTAGGAACATTCAGGAGTATGTTTCAAATGTATTCTTCTACAGAAGTAGCTAATGAAAGTGAAGAATGGCACGTGGCCCTGCCCTCGCTTGTGATTTTCCTGTTAAATTTATGAAGCTAACATGAATCATTAACACCAGCGCTCGAATTTTTTCCCATTTCTAGACATGGTAAAGGCAAGGTGCAAAGAACTTCATGTTCACCTTGCTCTAAACTGTCAGAGAGGGCCTGCTGGCTTGCAGGTCACACACTGGACCATGAAGCTGTCACAGACAGCAGTCTGGGAGCCAGGTGTCTCAGTGCCGCCCACAGCAGTGCCCGGCTGCGCTCTGCCCCTCCAGCGCCCCCCACCCCACCCTTGCAAGCCAGCATCCAGTAGGCACCTGAGGGAGGGTTCAGGGAAGAGGTGGATGGATGGATTACTCAATTCAAAGCCACTGAAAGCAGAAGAGTGGGAGGTGGCTTGCTCGCTTCACACATCTCATGGAACCCTTCCCACAAACAGCTTGCATGGAATCCGTCACGTTAAGAGGGGTCAACAGCAGCCGTTTGAGCGGAAGCCATGGCAGGGCCTGAAGTGAGGGCTTCCAGGGGCAGCTCCGGCCTGTTTGACCACACTGAGGAAACCGCAGGACCCAGCGGGGTGGTCTTCTGACACAGGCGCAAAGCCCGCATCTCCTGGTGGGGTCTGCTCCCCACATCCTTACGGGCACGTGGGAATTCCGTGGGTGCCCCGGGTAACAGGTGTGGTGCTGTCATATACGGCTTGAGCTGGAACCCTCAGTTCCAGATGCCGCAGATAAAGACCAAATCAGCACGTGCCCTGAAACATAGCCACAGGGCAGGCCAGCCCAGGTGTCTTGTGTGCGCCAGTCTGACAAGAGCCAGAAACACCACTGCCAGCCCATGCTGAGCTGCTGCCTCTGGTCCTTGCTGTCCCTGTGCTCAAAACTGCGTGTCTCTTTCCCAACAGTTGGAGCAGAGCCAGAAGGAGGCCTCCGACCTTCTGGAGCAGAACCGGCTCCTGCAGGACCAGCTGAGGGTGGCTCTGGGCCGGGAGCAGAGCGCCCGGGAGGGCTACGTGCTGCAGGTAGGGCTGAGGGGCTGCTGCTGCCCTTGTTCGTTTGGGCTTCAGCGTGAGGACCCAGGGAGGCTAGGAATGTGCAAAACCTGGCTGAGCAGGGCCAGCCTGTCCCCAGGGCCGCCCCCGCCGGGCTCTGCCGCAGCGCCACGGCCCACAGGCTGGCGGGTCCTCTAACCTCACCGTTGTAGGACGTTGTGGAGAATCTGCCTGAAACCTCTGTTTCCAAGGGTTTTTCTTTTTGTTTCCTAATGAAATCATCCTGATCATCTTTCCTCTTGGCTCTCAGAGTACCCAATATATATTTATTATCAGTATCACATGTCTGCGTGTCGTTTCTACGTGCTTTCACAAACAGCCGTACTAGGTCCATTGTCCCCACTGAAGAGCCTGAGTAGTAGCAGCCAAGTGCCTCCTTATCACCAAGGTGGTGGCAGACTTAGAACCATCCTTGACCTTCTGTGTAGCACACCTACAGGGCAGTCTGGGGCCATTAGCACTGGCCTAGTGGCTCCCTTATTTTTTGCCTCGGCTGAGGTGCCGGGGGAAAGTGGCCACCCGGCCATCGGCCAACTCTCCCAGCAGCCTAATGGAGAGTCTAATGAGAAGGGCAGCAGCCTGAGTCCTGAGCTGAGACCCAAACCCATGCTCCGGCAGTGAGTTCCACGCCCACATGCCAGCCAGCAAGCAGTGGGTGCTGCCCTGGTGTCTAGCCAGTGGGAACCTATTGTCCTATACCATTCTGGCCCTGAGTTCTGGGGCACAAAACAACACACTCATGCCCCATCATGCTGATATGCTGGTGCAGAGAGGGTGGCGGATAGAGCAGTGCTGCAGAAGTGCAGAAGGTTGAGGGAATAGGGAACTCGAGCTCCCAGCCAAGGCTGAGGACACAGCACTCCAGTCAGGGTCCCGCCACCGACCAGTAGAAGGTGGTGCCATCCCCTGCAACCTCAGCCTCCTTGCCTGTGTAGACTTAGAACTTGACCCCAAGGGCCTTTCCAGCTCTCAGGGACCCTGAGTCTCTCTGATAAGTGTCTGCATTGACGTTTCCAGACCACAGCACCCTGGCCACCGTGGGCCAACTCAACCCAGGCAGCACATGAGCCTCTGGGCAGAGTTTACCTTCCCTCCTGTCTCCGTGCTGTTATTTGTTGCATGTTCCCTCTGCCTCCTCTTTCTCCCCTGGCTTTGACCATGGCCCTGGGTGCCCCTTGTGCCCTGGTCCTCCCCAGCCCCTTCAGCCAAGGAATGGCCATGCCCAGGTCCTATTCTCAGGCACAAGGGACTGGTGGTGGTGGGCATCCCCCTTTCCTGTGTATGTTTCCTGGGTCATTTTGTGCAGACTTTCGAGGTTTGGGGAGCATCTTTTTAAACCTGCATGAATTCACTTCACATCTGGTGGTAAAGATACTAGCAGCAGATTTTGCACATTGCTAACCTAAGAACCTGTCTCTGTGTCTAACCTGGATGATTGCATGAGCCTGCAGCAGAGCCCCAGGCAGAGGGCCCGGGGCCATCCCCTGCAGCCTCAGCTGGACAGGGCTGGTCAGCCTTCAAACCTCCCCACTAGGTCTAACAACGGGTGACTTGTAACCTCCCTTTGTGCTTTGAAAATGCTTATCCCCAAGTCATTCGGCATGAGCAAGGGGCCTTTGGGGTTCAGGGTCAGGAGGAGAGCCATTCAGGGTGGGCACTGCACTAATGGTGCTGGGAGGAGGAGCTTGCATGGTTTGGATGTGGAGCGTGGAGTGTATGTAACTTGACTATAACTGAGTGTCACATCTGTGGCTTCCCTGCCAGCAGACCAGACCTAGAGCGAGCCACAGGCAAGCCAAATTCTTAGGCTGGGCTCTTCTCACTCTTGTTCATGTTGGTTTTGCCCTGGCATTAATTAGTTCTGTCTCTTCTGCATGCCTTTCAGTTTGGGGAGTTTTGTTTCATTTGTGTTTTGTGTCTTGCATATTTCACTCTCTTGCTTTGAATTCCACGAAGGTTTGCTTGTTTTGTTGATTATCATGTTTTACTCCGTGGTTTCCGTTTTCCCTCATTTTGTCTTCTTGCAGGTAGAGATTAGTTCTTCCTGTTACTGTAGAGGACGGGCTCCACTTCCCAAAGGAAAACACTTCAGATGTCACCTCACTGGCATCCCGGGCGGTTGCCTCCCTTCCTTCTCTCCCCGTCCTAGAAGGAAGTGGCACCGCCACCGCAACCCCCGCAACCCCCCTCGTCCCGGCTTTGTTAGGGTTTGTTGCCTAGAGTCTTCTACCTTTTGTTTTTGCAAAACAAACAGATCCTGAAACTCAGCTCCTCCCCCTCTCCTCCTTCCCAGTGTTCTCCTGTCCTTCGTCTTCCTTTGCTCATCAGTGTACTCCATTATTCACTTCTGTTTGATTTTGTTATCCTAGAAGCTGCTTGGTTAGAGCTGTTCGATGTGACTGTCCATGTGTTCCGTTTACCTAAAAGCAGCTACTTCCCAAAACAAGCTAAGATGATTTGTTGGATTTGTTTTTTAATTGAAAAAAAAAAAATTATGCCAAGGATAAAAGGCAAACCCACCAAGAAGCTTTTCTGTGGTTGACCCTGGCCAGAGGTGTGACACTCAGAACTCGGAGGCCCGAGTGGTACTAACCAGTATTTAATCGGTTTTTTTAAGACTGAAGTGGCCACCTCCCCATCCGGTGCCTGGCAGAGGCTCCATAGAGTCAACCAGGATCTGCAAAGCGAGCTGGAGGCCCAGTGCCAGCGCCAGGAGCTGGTCACGCAGCAGATCCAGTCCCTGAAGCGCAGCTACGGGGAGGCCAAGGACGCGATCCGGCACCATGAGGCCGAGATCCGGAGCCTCCAGGCGAGGCTCAGCAATGCCGCCGCCGAGCTCGCCATCAAGGAGCAGGCGCTGGCCAAGCTCAAGGGTGACCTGAAACTGGAGAAGGACAAGGTCCGGGAGCAGCTGGAGGAATGGCAGCACAGCGAGGCCGCACTGAGCGGGCAGCTGCAGGCCAGCGAGCAGAAGCTCAAGAGCGCTGAGGCCCTGCTGCTGGAAAAGACGCAGGAGCTGCGGGACCTGGAGACGCAGCAGGCCCTACAGAGGGACCGGCAGAAGGAGGTGCAGAGGCTGCAGGAGCGCATCGCCGACCTCAGCCAGCAGCTCGGCGCCAGCGAGCAGGCCCAGAGGCTGATGGAGGAGAAGCTGCAGAGGAACTACGAGCTGCTGCTGGAGAGCTGCGAGAAGGAGAAGCAGGTGCTGCTGCAGAACCTGAAGGAGGTGGAGGACAAGGCCAGCGCCTATGAGGACCAGCTCCAGGACCACGAGCAGCAGATGGAGGTCCTCCAGAAGGAGAAGCTGAGCGCCAAGTGCGAGGGCAGCGAGGTGGTCCACCAGCTGGAGGAGCAGCTGGAGATGAAGGAGGCCAGCATCCAAAAGCTGGCCGAGCACGTCCAGAGCCTCAGAGATGAGCGGGACCTGATCAGGCAGCGGTTCCAAGAGCTGATGGATCGTGTCGCCCTGTCTGACGGGGACATGGCCGAGCTTCAGGAGAAGCTGAGGGGAAGGGAGGCCGACTACCAGAGCTTGGAGCACTCCTATAGGAGGGTGGCCGGCCAGCTCCAGAGCATGCACACGCTGCTGAAGGAAAAGGAGGAAGAGCTAAAGTGCATCAAGGAGATGCACGAGAAGGTTCTGGAAAAGAAAGATCAGGACCTCAATGAGGCTTTGGTTAAAATGGTTGCCTTGGGGAGCAGCTTAGAGGAAACAGAAATGAAGCTCCAGGCAAAGGAAGAAATTTTAAGGAGATTTGTAAAGGAGTCTTCAGAGGACGTGGAGGAGCCACGGAGCTGCCTGGAAGAGGCAGAGGACGGCACCATGCTGTCGGGCCTGCAGCTCCAAGCTGCTGGCACACCCCCGGCCTTCCCACATCCCAGGCTCGAGGACGAGGCCCCAGGGGTGGCCCTAGGGGAGGAGTGTGGCAGCGGCAGCCCCCAGAGAGAAGAGAGCATGGGCTCTCTGAAGTCAGAGGTGCTGGACAGGGAGGGACACCCCCCAAGCACAGCAAAACCTGACCAGGGAGTTCCTGGTGTCAAAAGGCAAAGGATCCGGTTCTCCACGATTCAGTGCCAAAAATACACGCATCCCGATGGGTCCGAGAAGACCTGGACCAGCAGCACGTCCTCTGACACGAGCCAGGACCGCTCGCCTTCAGAGGAGAGCATGTCGTCAGAAGCCACCCCCAGCTCTCTCCCTGCAACCAGCGACTCCGACACGTATCTCTCCATAATACACTCCCTGGAGACCAAGCTCTACATCACGGAGGAGAAGCTCAAGGATGTGACAGTGAAGCTGGAGAGTCAGCAGGGCCAGAGCCAAGAGGCCCTGCTCGCACTGCACCAGCAGTGGGCCGGCACCGAGGCGCGGCTCCGCGAGCAGCTCCGCGCCAGCCTGCTGCAGGTCGGAGCACTGGCCTCCCAGCTGGAACAAGAGAGACAGCTGAGGGCCCAGCTCGTTGACAGTCACGTCGGGGAGCTCGGCGACTTCCAGGTAAAAAACAGCCAGGCTCTAGCTTGCTTAGAAAACTGCCGAGAACAGCTGCGATCCCTGCCAGCAACCACCCCAGAGGATGCGCAGGACGTGGGCGCGGGCCCCCTGGCCAGCGTGGAGGGTGCACTCATCAGCGCTATCCAGGCCCCGAGCCCCTGGCCAGCTCCTGTGGACAGTGGGGCCCAGGCCCAGCCAGAGGAAGCTCATTTCGTGGAGCTAGGGAAGGCGATCTCGCAGCCACTGCTCCGGCCGGAACTGACCGAGCAGGAGCAGCTGAAGCTCCTTTCCCATCAGATAGCTCTGGAAGCCTCACTGATAAACCAAATAGCAGACTCCTTAAAAAACACAACATCAGATATCTCACGCGTTCTCCACGAGATTTCTCAGTCAGGAAAGTGGCCTGTGGAATCTGAAAGTGCTGCTCTCTGCCCTAGGGCCCCAGCGGACACCTGGGCTAAGAAGGTGCTGGTAGATGGCGAATTCTGGAGCCAGGTCGAGTCCCTGAGTAAGCACCTGGGAACACTGGGTGGAGAGGCTGCCGGCACAGCGGGAGGCGGGCAGCAGAGTGTCCCACCAGCCCTGGTCCCTGCCCTGGCCGATGCCACATGGGTCAGGGCAGAGCTCAGCTTCGCACTGCAGTCAGTGAGGGAGTCCTTCCACCGACGGTTGCAGAGCATCCAGGAGACCCTCCAGGGCACCCAAGTGGCCCTGCGGCAGCACAAGCGCGTGCTAGGGGACATCCTGGGAGCCTACCGGACCCCCGACTTTGAGAGAGTGATGCAGCAGGTCTCAGAAGCCCTCAAGCTTCCCGCGGGCATTGAAGGAGGCATGCAGGCATCCTGGGACCCTAGCCCGTTAGGAGAAGTACTGACTCCTCAGGAAGCCGCCAGCTCCCGGGAGCCCTTCTACATGTCCGACCAGAGCTCTGGAGCCCTTGTTACTATTCAGGAAGAACTCGCCCTGCAGCTCAAAGATAAGGCCAGCCTCTTGGGGGAGATATCTGCTGCTTTAACCTCACTTTCCCCTGTGGAGTCGGTCAGAGATTGTCAGAAGCTTCTCCAGGCGTCCCAGAATCTCTCCTATAACACTTACCTGGGAGGCCTTGGTCAGTATTCTTCATTATTAGTTCAGGATGCAATTATTCAGGCACAGGTATGTTACGCAGCCTGCAAAATCCGGCTGGAGTATGAAAAGGAGCTCCGGTGCTACAAGGAGTCCTGGCAGGGCACGGGGGCCTCCTGTCAGGAGCACGAGCAAGCCATTGGGGCCCTGAGGGAGGAGTACGAGGACCTTCTCCGGAAGCAGAAGAGTGAGTACCTGGAAGTGATTGCCATTGTTGAGAGGGAAAATGCCGAGCTCAAGGCTAAGGTCACCCAGCTGGGCCATCAGCAGAGGCGTCTGGAAGAAGTGGAAAGCAAGCACAGTGAGAATATGTTCGCCCTGCAGGGGAGGTATGAGGAAGAGATCAGGTGTGTGGTGGAGCAGCTGAACCGAGCAGGGGACACACTGCAGGCCGAGCACAGCAGGGTCCTGAGCCAGCTGGATGCCTCGGTCAGAGACCGGCAGGACATGGAGCGACACCACGTGGAGCAGATGCAGAGCCTGGAGGACAAGTTCCAGCTCAAGATCAAAGAGCTGCAGACCATCCACGAGGAGGAGCTGCGGACCTTGCAGGAGCACTACTCACAAAGCTTGCGGGGTCTGCAGGAGGCCCTGCGCCACTACCAGCGCCAGCTGCCCGAAGCCCCACCGGCCCCCGAGCCCCCGGGCAGCCCCCACCAGTGCCCCTCCTCCAGCTGGCCCGCCAGCCAGTCCCGGGGGGCTCTGCAGGCCACCAAGGGAGAGGCCGACTCCATGACGGGGCTGAGGGAGCGTATCCAGGAGCTGGAGGCCCAGATGGACATCATGCGGGAGGAGCTGGAGCACAAGGACCTGGAGGGCGATGCGGCCACGCTGCGGGAGAAGTACCAGAAGGACTTTGAGAACCTTAAGGTTCTGCAGCATCATTTGATTTTCAAGGCAGTGGAGGCACAGGCCTTGCTCTGCTGTGGGCGGGTGGGGGCGGGTGGCAGTGTCTGGCAGACAGGACTCTCGGGTAGAGCCGAAACACAGTTCTTGGCTCTGAGTTACTGTGCAAGCAGAGTCAGATTGATACTGTCCCTCCCCTGACTCCTTGCTGGCGTGGTGTGGTCTCAGAGCGGGGTCCAGGCAAGGGTCTAGCCTGCTGTTCAACATCTGCCCCACCCCCAAGGAGGACTGCTGGGAGGAGAACAGGAGCACCATGAGAGAGGGAGCGTGGTCACCCCCCTCACCCCTCTGCCTGGTCCCTCCCAGTGCCTCCAGCAGAAGAAGCCTTTGCCGTTCTGTCCCAGCCTTGCTCTCTCTTCTACTCCCACAGAACCCACTCCAGGCCAGTATAGATGCAGACCTGGGAAGAACTCAGGAGACAGGCCTGAAGCTCCCTTAGAGAGCTATCTCCTGAGTGCCCTAAGAGGGCAGAGTTGGGTTTCCCAAAAGATGGGGATATTTGCAAAACAGTGTCAAGGGTTACTCTTGTCCAACTTCCTGTGGGGAACTGGCATTTAATGGGCACTGTGGAAGAAGGGCTTTCCTCCTGAGCATGCCTCTCGGCCGCTGGTACTCCTTCCCTGGGGGCTGTGAGAAATGCCCCATCCCTAGTAACTATACCCTGTTCTCCTTCCCCGTTACGTGCTCCGCCTCATTAGGTGGAATACCCAGGCCCTAGCATGTAAAGGTGACCTTCCCAGGCTCCTGGGGGCCGTGGGCTGTGTGGCCAGTCCAGGTTCTCGTCCAGCCTCTTCAGAGCTAGAGAGGCTTGCCCGTGTGCATGCTGCCTGGCTGCCCAGAAACTTCCCCGCAGCTTCTCGACATTAGCCTCTTGAAATCCGCACCATCCCTTGCTGCGGCACAGTAAATGGCCGGCCTCCTCAAAAGCTCTCCATCCCCAGTCAGGTCCCTGCTCTACTGGCGCCTCAGCCTGCCCAAGCATAGCGCCGGCCAGCAGCGTTTAGGCAGCTGCTCGTGGCGCTAATGCTGCTCTCTGGCAGGATGCCCGCGCTGCTGTTTTCTGTCACCCTGAAAGCGGGGGACAGACATGCAGGGAGTCAGCAGGGAGTCGTCTTTACCTCTGGGTGACGACGCAGCCCGCTGGCCAGAGCCAAGCATGTGTGGTCATCAGCAAGCTCTCAAACGGCCAAGAGCCCATTCTCACTGTTCTTTTCCCAAGTCAAAACCTTTTGAAAATGGTTAGGAATCATGAGACAGCTTCAAGGGCTATTTTCCAGAAGTGCACGAATGGTGCCCCCACGGTGGCCTGTGCATGCGAGCGCAGCACTCAGATGGGCCAGGCCCACCTATAAAAGAAACTCGCACAAACACCGGCCCTTAGTACCCTCCCAAAAGAGCATCCCGCTGCTTCCTGTGACACCGTGCAGGTCTGTGTGGCCAGGGACCCAGGCACAGACACACCTTGGGCTCCCTGGGAGCTGAGGGCTCCCTGCCCTCCAGTGAATGGCTTCATTTCTGCTCCACAGAGCCCCTGGGCAGTGAGGCAGTCTCAGCCCCCATGTCAGTCAGAGGGACAGAGATAAGGCCCATACTGGTGGCCTGGTGTGATTAGTTAGCAAGAAATGGGGTTGGGGGCTTCTGATCGCCGGTCTCTGGGGGCTGCGCTGCTGCTGCACTCTGTGCCGCCTCTGTCGTGTGCCTGTGAGCGTCCGGCCTGTCCGTGCTGTTCTCATTGCAGCCCTAGAGACCCAGCAATTACAGTTAGCGCTCTCGAGGGCCTCCGACCAGTAGCCAGAACTTGATGCAGTTTTACCCCGGGTCAGGGAGACCAGGGTCTTGGCTGACAGCCCCTCTCTGATCATTGCAGGCTGCCACCTTCTCTGACGACTCTGCACAGTAGCCATCGAGGAACTGGGCTGGGAATACTGGCTTAAAAATCCATATGTGTTTCTGGGTGAATGATTTTAACACATGTGCTGTCCAAGGAAGCAGCTGGTCTTTAAAGCTTATTCAGTGTTTGTGTAGAAAGAATTTTCACCCTTAGCTTTAAATATTCTAAAGCCATCCAATCCAACTAAACCCTGAGAGACCGACTAGCTGTGTGATCACTGTGAACGAAAGCACGAAGGAGGGAAGATGAGGGGCTCGGACAGGCCAAGGGCTGGGAGCCACAGCCCCAGGACTCCTGCAGCTGTGCTGTGAGGCAATGAGAGGAGGCCGACGGCTTCCAGGTGGGAGCTGCCCGGGAGAAGGAATGCCCAGTTAGCGGTGGATAACAGTTAAGACCATTGACCCAGTCGCAGCCGGTCTGTTTGAGTGAAGGCCAGACTGTTCAAAAACATTGGGGTATCTCAGACAGGCCCATCAGTTACTGTGGGGGCTTAGACCAGGACACCCAAGTATGGTGATTTGATTTCTTACCCTTTCTTGAATCCAGGTGCAAGAAAACTGAGCAAGTAGCATAGATTGGGAGGGAGGAGTTCCCCACCCCGCTTTGCATTTGGAATGTAACCTGGCCGTTCTCCATCCTCTTCTGGTTTTTTAAAAATCACTGAAAAGCCTGATCCCTACTTTGGAAGAGATGTGGCAAGGGGTTTAGATAGAAGTGTGCCTCCATGCACAGAACAGCTGCATGTACGCCTTCACAGCAGTGACACATTCCCCCGCCCCTTTGGTCAGAGCACTCTGCTAAGCCAGGCCTGGGTTTCTCAACCAACCTGTGGAATGGTTGGACCCATCTTAGGGTCCCATCTTAGGGTACCTCTGTCCCTCCCCTAAACCAATGTGTAGGTAATAATCCGGCCTGCATTGTAACACGGCATGGACGAGTGTGGAGAGCGGCTCTGCTGTGTATCTCTCTTCAGTTAGTTAGTTAGTGCCTTTGTTTGTACTCCTTGAAAGAGGAAGAAGGAAGGTGCAGGCTGGAAGAGAAGAGATCATGCAGCCTAATCTGATTCCCTCAGTGGATGCCAGGCGAAGGTGGCCAGCTGGTTAGTGGCGGGGCCTTGGCCACCGGGTTACCTGTCATTCACAGGATGGTGTCGGCTCCCTCCGAGAGCCAAGAAAGACGCATTTATGAAAGGCCCGGTTTGGTGCTGAAAGCTTCTTGCTGTGTAACTCAAACCAGACCCAGCCAGCCTCCATACGTTTACTCTCTTTCTTGCTCCCTCTGGTCAGTCCCACCTAGCCATGATTTGTGAAGGCCCGGGATCAGCTATTTTAAATTCCAGTGCAGCTGCTTCCCACCCACAGTACAGACTTTCCGTGGATTCAGAACAATAACCCCAATAAGGTGTAAACTCTCTTTCCCAAATGCTCCGGTAGCATAAAATGCCCAGTAGCGTCAGTGAGCGTCTGCAGACAGCCATCAGATAGCCCTGCTGGCTCCGTGCTCAGTGTCAGGGAGCGTGCTGTCTGACCAGGGAGCCTCGAGGGTCCGGGCTGCTGGCTTCGCGATAAACAGAACACCCATTGCAAGAGTAAAGAAAAACATCCATGGAGTCCCTTTTGCATCTTACAGGCCACGTGCGAGCGAGGGTTTGCAGCCATGGAAGAAACGCACCAGAAGAAGATTGAGGACCTGCAGAGGCAGCACCAGCGGGAGCTGGAAAAGCTTCGAGAGGAGAAGGATCGTCTCCTAGCCGAGGAGACGGCAGCCACTATCTCAGGTGGGAGTCGGGCTGGGCGGCCACACTCACCCCAAGGGCAGGATGGCGGCAGGCTTCCCTAGCTGACCGCACTGTTCGCCATGAGCTGTCTTGGAGCTGCCTCTTGGCTGAGGTTGCAGCTTGGGTGTCCAAGGCTAGCCTGTGACAGTTCCTTCCAAGGGAGAGACTGCTTTCAGGAACCCTCTGAGAGCTTGCGAGCCCGGGCCTGGCACCCCCAGCTACACCTGAAGGGCTGTCCCCAGCCGCACTAGTCCCGTCAGTGCCATTGCCCTTGGACCACATAAGACCATCTCCGCCTGTGGTGCCGAGAACATCAGCACAGCGTTGCTACCGCTCCTGCCCGGTGACAGACTTGGCTGCCGAGCCGACACGCACTGCCCCTAGCAAGCCTGGTGCCATTCGTTGTGTATTACCCTCCTTTTCTGTGATGGTGCTTTACGGTGTTCGCATTTCGGGGTGAAGAACAAAACCTACTAGCCTGAAAGCTTGCTTGTTTTATAAGCTTGAGTGTGATTTTAATGTTGACATTTATTTCATCAGTTTGGCTTGCTTCCAACATTTAAAAAAAAAAAATGTACCTGCATCCCTTTTGTGGTGGGAGTTCCCCGGGAATTCCTTGGCTGGTGTCTGCTGAAATTCGGTCTGGGAGAGGCCGGCCTGACCACTTGTGGACTTCGCATTAACAATGGGCAGACATGCCGTCCTGTTCATCTTGCTTCCCCCCCCAACCCCGCCTCGAGCCTCTCGTGCTGATGGCCACATCCTTGCCTACAGCCATTGAAGCCATGAAGAATGCCCACCGGGAGGAGATGGAGCGTGAGTTGGAGAAGAGCCAGAGGTCCCAGATCAGCAGCATCAACTCCGACATCGAGGCCCTACGACGACAGTACCTGTGAGTCAGCTTCCTGGCCACAGGAGGCTGCCCTTGTGGGCCAGGCTGGAGGAAGCCCTGTGGGTGGGAAACGGGACCTTTCCTGTGTCTTCCCAAGAGCCACAAAGACATGGGTCTCAAGGGTGGGCAGTGGTGGAGGCCTGAGGGTTCTGAGGCAGCTCCGAGCCGCCCTTCCCGAGGGGCTGAGCACCATCCCAGAATCGTCTTTGGTTCTACAAGTGGAAGAAGCAGTCTTTTCCAAGAGGTCCAGGGTGACCGAGAACAATGTCATGAGGCTTTGATTTTCTGAGTGTGGATAGAGCCTGGTCCTGGCTTATTAGACACAGGGCATCTCGGAAGTTAGTGTTGAAAACAGATCACAAGTGTGACTTCTCTCCAGGCATCATGGGGATTCTGTGTGTGGGAACATTAAGGTCCTTGAAAGAGGTGCAGGTTGGGGCGCCTGGGTGACTCAGTGAGTTAAGCCACTACCTTCGGCTCAGGTCATGATCTCAGGGTCCTGGGATCGAGCCCCGCATCGGGCTCTCTGCTCAGCAGGAAGCCTGTTTCCCCCTCTGCATCTGCGTCTGCCTTCTGTTCTGCCTACTTGTGCGCTCTCTCTCTGTCAAATAAATAAAATCTTAGAAAAAAAAGAGAGAGATGCAGGGAAGGATGTAGGAGAGAGTCTGTAAGCCTACAGTACTTCGAGGTTTTCCCTTTTTTAGCTGGGTCCAAATTTGCTGCGACCACGGAATGCACGGGACCTGCCCTCTGCTCAGCTCTTTGCATTGTGTCTCATTGTTCCTCAAGTTTCGTGATGGGGACTCGCAGGGCCTTTTAGATGTCTGGCCCAGGGCTTCGGGCAGAGGGGTGAGCCATGCCTTCTCCCCAGGGAGGAGTTGCAATCAGTGCAGCGGGAGCTGGAGGTCCTCTCAGAGCAGTACTCCCAGAAGTGCCTGGAGAATGCCCACCTGGCCCAGGCGCTGGAGGCCGAGCGCCAGGCCCTACGGCAGTGCCAGCGTGAGAACCAGGAGCTCAACGCCCACAATCAGGTGAGCCTGTGCCCGGGGGTGCTGTGCTAAAGTGGGGGGCTGGGCCTCACCTGAGGCGGCCCTGGGTCAGAGTGTCCGCCCCATCTGCAGGCAACTCCCTGATGTCTGACATTGCCCAGAACGGTGACAGAAACTCACTGCAGATGGGGGAGCTCGTGAACGAGCTGTTTAAATTTTGACTCCTTTGGGCTCTAGCCCTTCTAGGATCTCTGAGATGTCTCCTGAGCATTTCTGGATTTCTGCTTCATCACTGCAGGGCAGGGCCCGAGAGGGTGGGTCGTTGCACCTGGTCCAGACCTCCTGTCCCCAAGGCTGGGACCATGTTTAAACGTCCCCCAGTCAAAACCATACACTATTCACATTTTTTTGGGTCAGATCATTCTCTTAAAATTTGCCTGTTCTTAAGAGAATTGGGGTGCATTTAAAATCCTGGTGAGGGGAAAGACTCGAGGTAGGTTTAGTTTGATAAAAGCTTCTCTGGCTTAGCACTTGGACCACTGTGTGCATGACCCACCAGCTCGTCCTCCCCTGGCACTGGGTACATGGACATGTTGGCCAGCTGCAGGCTCAAGGCCTCTGGGCCCACACTCACCCCGGATGAGGGCAATCTGGCAGGACTGGTTCCTGGTAGTCTCTGCAGTGGCCCAATGACCACGTATCAGTTGGAAACAAGGTACAGAAAGGGAGTGGAGAAGGCGCCAAGAGGGCCCAACCCTATAGAAACTCAAGTTGGACAAGCCGTGACACGCATGGATACTAGTTATGGTCACAAAAAGGTAGTGAGGATTATGGAACTTGGTGTACACTATTCTACAAACACAGAGCGCATGTGAACGGCTGTCGCAGAGTTGTCTGTCACAGGCAGTGGCCACCTTGCCCATGACCTCAGTGAGCATCAGCCCTGCCCATGGCCCCTCTACTCACACCTGTCCGCCTCTTTCGTGAGAAACCGGCCTCTCCCGCTTGTGTGGTGTTAGTGCCGCCCCTAGGCGGCTCTGTGAAGCCTCCGTCCTTGCTGTGTTGCTGTCCCGCAGGAGCTGAACAACCGCCTGGCTGCGGAGATTGCACGGTTACGAACGCTGCTGACTGGGGACGCAGGCGGAGAGGCTGCTGGCTCCCCGCTCACACAGGGCAAGGATGCCTATGAGTTAGAGGTACTGCTCGGAGCCCCTTCAGCCTGCTCTGAACTGCACACGCCCCAAGTGGGGACCAAGAGGTGGCCTCAGCTTATGGGGTCATGGCAGGGATGTGCACTGGAGACAGCAAGAAGGATGTGGAAGGATGCAAATCCCCCAGGCAGCAAAAGAGAGTAGCTGCCAGGCATTGTGGGTACACGGCAGGAGTGGGGTCCCCTCGGGAGGAGGCCACAGGGTGCTCTAACCCCGTATCCACAGTTCCTGCCTCACCACAGAAGCAAAACATTTATTAGCCCTGCGAGCACCACAGCTGCTCACAGTCCTGAGCGCCGTGTTACTCAGGGGCAGCAAGGTTTATTTTAAGTCAGAATGATTGATTCTTATGTCTTTCTATAAAAGCACTTAGATTTTTCCCTATTTAATTCGCATTTTATCGTGAACCTCTGCTCAGTGATGTGAGAGAGGCTGAGCCAGTCCAACAGTTTGAGCAGGATGCTTTCCTAGGCCCCAGCCCAGCATTCACTGCGGCCCCACGGGCTGAGGAACAGGGTGCTTGGGTCCAGGAGGAATAGCAGTGGTTTCTCGCTGTTTCTGTATATGGTGGGCCACCTGTTAGCAGCAGTCAGTGTATTTGCTGGCATTTGTGGTTGCATTTCCCTGGGAAGGGGGTGGGTTCCCTGCTCAGTCCTCATGCCCTCATCTTTGCTTTCAAGACTCTGAAAGTCCCTTTGCTCCTAATGTCAGCCCCTAATTCCTGTTATTCTAGGTCTTACTGCGGGTCAAGGAGTCAGAAATACAGTACCTGAAGCAGGAGATCAGCTCTCTCAAAGATGAGCTACAGACGGCATTGCGGGTAATGGCGCCTCCCGGTGGGAGACAGGTCTGAGGATGGGCTCGGGGCTCCAGAGCTCACAGAGGCCCTTGTGCGCTCAAACTGTAGGCTCTTCTGGAGCAGATTTCTTTCTTATGGGGAATGTGATTTCAAAATTCAGCTCCAATTAAAATACCAGCCTGTCAGCAGGTGTAGTAAAACTGAGGTCTCACCATGTCCCTGTCCTCCGTGCCTCCTCTGGGCTTTGCCAGGGACCGAGAGACCAGAAACAAATGTAGTCCTGGAAGGTGAGAGCTTGGCAAAGCCCAGCTGCCTCCACCAGGGCATTCTTGGAGGCAGGGAGGAGATGATGTCAGCCCTGGTGGCCATTCAATCACTTAGGAAGTCCAAGACAGGGGCCGTCTGGTTGGCTCAGTCGGTTAAGCATCTGCCTTCAGCTCAAGTCATGATACCAGAGTCCTGGCATCGAGCCCCTCATCGGGCTCCCTGCTCAGTGGGAAGTCTGCCTCTCCCTCTGCGTCTGCCTCTCCCCCCAGCTCACGCTCACATGTTCTCTCTCTCTCTCAAATAAGTAAATAAAATCTTTAAAAAAAAAAAGGAAATTCGAGACAGAGGGGGTTTTCCAAGAGGTCTGCGGTGGGTCAGGGCCGTGCCTGTGTTTGCCAGAGCTCCTGGGGATGCTCGCTTCGCGTCCGGCAGAGACTCTGGGCCTTCATACTGAGTGTCGCCTCTGGACGACGTATGTCTGCCTGCCTCCCGGCTGCAGATGGCAGCCTTCAGTCATTCTGCGGCACGTTCCCACCCCAGGGAGACGGACTGCCTAACCTGGCCCTAACCTCTGCTTGCTTCTGCCCTTATCCCCAAGGACAAGAAGTATGCTAGTGACAAGTACAAGGACATCTACACAGAGCTCAGTATTGTGAGGGCAAAGGCCGACTGTGATATCAGCAGGTTGAAAGAGCAGCTGAAAGCAGCAACGGAAGCACTGGGTGAAAAATCCCCGGAAAACACCCCCGTGTCAGGATATGGTGAGTTCCAGACTGTTTCTGCTCAGCCAGCCAGGGGTTAGTGACTGCGGTGGTGCTGGCGGGTAGGTAGGGACAAGGTCTCTTGAGTAGCCGTTGGAGGACGAGCCGGCTGTCTTTCTGGAATCAGGCAATACCCGAGCACCACTCAGACTCAAACTATAGACTAACTCTGGAAGGTAGGTCGCCAGGTGACAATAGTGGTTGCTCCTGAGGGGGACCCCAGGGTGGCCTAGGCCACGGAGAAAGGAAGGCTTAGCATTTTCGGGGGGAGTGTGGAGGTCCTGTGAGCTGCCAGTTGACCTTCTGAAGAATGAGTGCAAGGAAATGTGTGAACAAGGAAACTTGCTGCAGATGGAGGCCGGTGGCTTCACGACACAGTGAAATACCAGCCATTCTTAAGAGAAACCAGGTACAGGTTTCTGTTTGGATGTGGAAAGAGATCGGTAGCTATACAAAGTAGAAGCCCCGCCCCAGCAGGACACATGGCATGGGGGGACCCAGTGTACATTGGGTTAGAAGCCGTTTTTAAGAAGTCCAAAGGACTTTACCCCAAACTGAGTGGTGGTTGTCTCAGGGGGAGTGGATTACGACTCTCACTCTTCTGCTTTATGACACTGCTGGGTCGCCAGGAGGAGCGGGGGCAGTAAATAAGTAATGGGGCAGTGGGTCTGTGCAGCAGTCCCAGACAGGGGTCCTAACCCATGCCCGCCTGCCTTGTGCCGTGCGGTGCAGGCATAGGCGGCAGGAGCCTGGTGTGGGGCCACACGCGTGCCTTCTGGCCGATCCGGTGCTTTGCATGCTCCCAGAAGGAGCTAGTGGGTTTTATGGTCATTGGCTTGTTTTCTCTTAAAGCTGTTTAAGGAAATCCCATAGGTGTGTGGTGGTAACAGTAAGCCTGGGAGATGTTTAAACATTGTCTGATTCCACAGGTTTTATAAAACAAAAGTAATGGATCTATTTGTCCCTTCAGATATAATGAAATCTAAAAGCAACCCTGACTTCTTAAAGAAAGACAGATCCTGTGTCAGCCGGCAACTCCGAAACATCAGGTCCAAGGTGAGTCTGGGGTGCAGCCCCAGGGTGTGTGGGGCTCTTGGACGTTAGAGAGGAGCCAGAGTCAGAGCTCACCACGGGCTGCAACAGGGGTCCCCGGTCCCAGAACTCCTCTGGCTCCACATGCCTACCTTCTGGGCCAGTTCTGGTGGCTTCGAGTGCTGTGTCTCCTTCATGCCAAAGTGGAACTGACTTCTGACAGTGACGGTGAGGGGCCAGGCCTACAAGAAAGAAGCAGGGCTTGGAATGAATTCGACTTTGGACCTCCGAGGCCAGATTTTTTTACCCCCAGATCCCCCTAGGCCCGTCCCACTCTGTCTGTATTTCTTCACGTGGCCCTCGCTTAATCCTGATGCCGCCTACCTTCCAGAGAGGAAGCAGCCTACACCTCCTCTCCCAGCCACAGCGTAGCGCCCCCTCAGCGTGTCCCCTGCCCGCTGCGCGCCTCTCTGCGGGAAGGACGGGCGGAGGGTGGGAGTGATGAGCATGTTGCATTTAGGATTTACTGTGTGTGTGTCTTATTTTTTGCTCTTTCCTCTGACAGTCCGTAATTGAGCAGGTCTCATGGGATAACTGAAACGAGCCCGCTTCCAGGTCCCCTGTCATGTAGGTAAACCACCTCTCACCACCCACCCACTGCCACCCTCGAGGGGGCGGCTGCCTGCATGCACGGCTCACACCTCCACAGCCAGCTCCTGTGTCATTGTTCCTTTATCTGCTCCGGCACGCACATACACCATCCTGGTCAGTCTCTGTAACCTGTTCTGGGGACTTCACTGGCCCTTTAACCTCTTACCAGAGTTGACCCTTTGCTGAGGGGAGCTCCCCCCAGCTTGACAGATGGCCCGTTGCGGCAGCATCTCGGGTAGGCGTGGGCCTGTGAGCAGCCCCCGGCGCTGGTCAGCGCGTGTGACGATTGATCTGTGCATTCCACGTTCTCTGGGGAAACCCGTCTTGCCCTCTGTCAGGAGTGGCGCTGACAGAGACCCAGCAGCCACTGACAAGCAGAGTGTCCCATCACTCAGAACCCCCACCGACTCAGTTCACAGGCCAAGGCAGGACAGAGCCTGGGTTTCAGGGAGCCAGTGCCTTGTGGGTATAGGTGGGAAAGCGGCTCAGCAGAGTGAGAGGACTCGGAGGGACTGGGGCTGAAGGGTTCTCGGCACTTTTTTGGTTTTTGTTGGAACAAAACAAAAGCTTCTCTCTGGGTGCCATGGATGGCAGAGGTATAAAGAAAGGAGGCAGGGGTACCGAGGTGCTGGCTGAGAAATGAGAAATATTAGCCTGTTGGCAAACACGCAGGAGGATGGTGGGCCCCGGCCCGGAGTGCCCCAGTCCCCACACCAGGCCGTGCGCCCAGGTGCAGAGCTGCTCCCTCCAGAGCGTGCTTCCGGCCGAGCTGACTTCATCTCATGCTCTGACGAGAAGGGTAAGGGCAGCAGGAAGAACCCCAGGACTGGGCTTTGCTTCTGGAATAGGGGACAATGTCATGAGCTCAGGGCCCCACAGCACGGCTCATCTTGTTTAAGTGCCTACGGCTTACTCAGGCGGGAGCCGCAGGCCAGCATCCTCTGGCTAAGGGGCACGACCCCAGTGGCTTGGGTGACATGGGTTTGCTTTAGGAAGACTTCTAAGAAAATCTCAAGTATCTTGAATCTAGTCGGTTTGGCTTATATTTGTTCTTCTATAGCCACAAATCATTATAACCAAATGTGGCTTAGGCTTGATTATAAACTTGGTTTGGGCTTTTTCTGTAAACATGAAAAACATTCTAGTTAGTAAAAGTAGAACTTGTTCTTTGCTTTATGGTTTTCTTATCAAAGATCCTGTTTTCTATTTGAGGTTGAACTGTAGCAGTTGTAAGTTCACTGTTAGTGATTTAGGCCTTGTGCCCATGCCTCTAAATGACAGTCAGTGAAAAACTTCTGCTCTCTCCCTTCTGGAAACCCTTGCGGCAATGCGGCTGCCCCGGCAAGACAGATGTGTGTGTGTTTATCCAACTGGGTGTGTCTGAGTTCCTGTGGGGGATTAAAAATACACAAGATTCTGGACAAAGGGGCAGAAAATCAGTGAAAAGACCTTTATCAATAAGGGCCTTCTCAGGGGCTGTGCTGGGGAAACCTTTTATGCCAGCTAGGGAAGAGCTAATGTCAACGTAGAAAGTGGGGAAACTGTCAGGCACACCCACAGAGGTCTGACTGGGCCTCTGGGGCAGCCTCAGACTGTCAGAGGTGCCAGGCCCCAGACAGGAGTGGGAAGAAGCCCAGGAGTGGGGTTTTCCAGATGTCTCCGAGTACACGTTGAGCTTGGCCGAGTTTCCAGTGTGTTGGTGGGCAAGCACATTCCCGCTGGTGCGTGTAGAAAGAAGGGACCTTGCAGCGTCCTTAGGGACTCACATTGTGATGCCAAGCTAGGCTGGACCTGTTCACACTCACACATGGCTGTCCTTTCCCTGACCGTGTTTGGAGTTCCCCGCCACCACCGCCACAGGAAGACTGGGCAATGAAGTTGCCCAGAAACCGAACCTGTCATTGGTGCTGTTTAATGTGGGATCTTACACATACCGTCTTCTGTCCTTTATCGACGTTCTGTTTCTATATCCTGGCTCACTCAGAAGGCTAGAAAGTCTCAGTGCCTGTTAAGGCAGGCTCTGCTTAAGAGCTTCATGGGTTTTCTGGTATTGAGACCAGAGCGAACCTTTCCCCATGGGTTCTCATGAAGGCCCCCGTCTGGTAGTGTGAGCATGGGGTCACAGAGGCGCTTGTTGGGGAGACCGGCCGTGTGGGAGGAATGAGTCCAGGGAGCCACAGTGTACAGGGCCATTGTGGGGCTCCATTCTTCCCACCCTTACAGCTCAGTGGTATGTGGCACTGGGCGCACAGCTTGGGCTGCCCCTCATCGCCCTACTACCCTGCTACAGTCGTGAGCACAGCAGGGACTCTGACAGGGCATGGGGGGGAGCACATGCCGGGCAGGACATTCGCCATCCTTTGAATGGGTAGGACAGAGTGGTGTGGCACCGGACAGGCCTGCCTGTGTGCCCTGCACTTAGGTGTGGGGCCTCCCACATCGTGGCCATGCATGCCCAGCACGTGTCTGAGACGACCTGCTGTGCACAGGGCAGCTTGGTCTTAAGCACTTGGGAGAAGACCCAAGAGCATCTGAGACAATTACATGCATTAAGGGAATTTCAGGTTTCAGGTTCAGAGTGGGACATGGATTTGCCCCCATCCCCTACCTGTTGAGCCCACCGAGTAGCAAGCTTTAACAGTGACCCTAACCAATTGCTTACATAGGCGTCCATCTGGACCAGTGGGTTTCAGAAAGGTTAGCCATAGAATCCTTTATTTTAAGAAAAAAAAAAAAAAAAAAGCTGGCTTTATTCTTTTTCACACAGAACAGTTCCACAGTATAAAAAGCAAGCAGAGCTGTTCTCTGTAATGTTGGGGGAAGCCCCTTGCAGGCGGCCGGGTCCCACAGGCTCCACTCATGGGCTTTGACGCATCAGGCCAAGCCACATCGGGAGCCCCGAGGAGCGTATCATGGCTGGAAACGGCGGGCTGGGCGCTCCAGACCCATGGGAGCAGCCTGGTGCTCTGATTCAGGGGTGAAGCTGGTGTGGTCCTTGGGGGCCTGTACCCAGGTCAGCTCTAGCCTGTGCCAGCCCCAGGAACTGGCCATCTGAGGCTGGAGTTGAGAATTGCCGCGGAGATCCTGTGGCCGCTAAGACACCAATCCTATCCCAACCAGTGCCGGAGTCTCCCCAGCCATGCTCCGAGGAGATCTTCCTGCCCTCACTGAAAGAGCAGATCTTTGGCAAAGCCTCTAAGAGTAAAGCGGGACGTATTTTGTCCCCCTGGTAGCAAAGTGTCACTCATCCTGGAACCCACAGATTTAAACTTTGCTGAGGTCACACATGAAGAGACTATTGGTTTCACATTCTGAAAATCGTAGTAAATATGTTGACGTGTTTCCAGGTTTCCAGTAACCGCAAATCCTGCCAGGCTATTGCTCAGGGAGTGCCAGGAGTGGGCCTGAGGGGGCAGGCGCGGCCGGGGTGGGGGCAGCCCGGGGAGGAGGGCTCCACAGCCACACGCCGCCAGTCACAGCCTGCGACGTCTGCAGGCTGCGTCCCGATGCTCAGCATCACGGTCACAGAGGAAGTAGAGGTGGACAGGACCCCCACCCCCCCACCCCCGCCAGGAGAAGGATGTGGACGGGCGGATTTCTAGTTCTTGGCACAGCTTTTGCCCCTGGCTGAACCAATCTGGTCGCTGCTTGTCTGAAGAGCCCTAAGCTCAGAACTCAGCTGCTTACACACGTGGTCTGTTTCTCTGGGTTTTTCCTTTCTCATCCAGATAACACCATCTCACAGGGGACGGCTCTCTCCTTAGCATGCCCCACTAATCTCTCGAGGAGCCCCTCCTGCCCCACCCCGCACCCCGGCACCTGCACCTCTGCCTGACTGCAGCCGCGCCTGTGGTGCTGGCCGGGCGGTTAACGGTCTCTCTCTCCTGCTCTCATCTCCACCCAGAGTCTGAAGGAAGGCCTGACGGTGCAAGAACGCTTGAAGCTCTTTGAATCCAGGGACTTGAAGAAAGACTAGCCGCGTCCCGTTCCACTTGAACACACACCCCTCCCAGCCTGCAGCAGCACTACCCAAGCGCTGCTTTTTGTCTGTACCTTTATTTTTTATTATTATTATTGTTGTTGTTATGTTGTCATCATTAACTGTGGGTATGGATGCATGAGAGACTGGTCTATGGGTTGTTCACACCGTTCCCTGCTGTGTTGATTCCAGCTTCCTACGTCTTTGTCAAAGCTTTTTTTCCATGGTATTCTCAAACTAGCCAAGCAGCGAGGGCCAGGAGGGCCGTCCGCTCCCGGCCAGGGTCTGCGCAGAGCCCCCGCCCACCGCTATCCACCGCACTCACTGTCAGTATTAAGGCCCAGCAGCCTGTCGATAAGCTAGCTTGTTCCGCCGGGTGCAGGGTGCGGAGTCGGCGAGGGCGGCTCTCGCTGGGCTGTGTGTGGGCCCCGCAGGGAGAGAGCAGGGCATCAGGTGGCCGCGCCAACCACTCGCGCGCCTTCGGGAGGAGCTGGAGGAGCAGGGGGGGGGACGTGGCTCGGAACCTGCAATTCACTGCCTCCAGCTTGGGAGGACAGCACTTTGTACTCGTCCCACTACTTCAGCTTAGAGCCACACCCCAGGTCATCGTGGGGAACCTTTCACGACCTGGAAAATGTCGAAAGCAGCCATTCCTATTTTTGTTTGTTTTTTATTAAATCTTGCACAAAATCCCGGCCCCTCTCATTCCTTCCTACGCTCGTTGCTTTCTTGGTCACTAGCAGCCCTGCTCTCTCCGTAAAGACTTGCGAGTGTTGCCCTGCAGCCCCAGGGTTTCAGACGGAGCTTGCAAACAGTGATGAACTCGGTCCTTGAGGGGGAAGCCTGCTCAGGTGCTGAGCCTTTCTGAAAGAAACATCCACATTGCTTTTGAGAAGGCTGAGTGAAGACCCCTATGTTAAGTCAAGAAGAAAGTAGAGAGGATGTTGGAATCAGATAAAAACTGCCCTTATTACCTGTTTTTAACTCTAACCTGAGCTCTGAAAAGTTCTCTTGCAGCGTTCAGAGAGCCCAGAGTAAACGTAAACCAAGAGAGTTGCTTTTTCTACTAGTTGGAGTGAGACCTTGGAACTGTCAGGAAATGCTGCAGTGGTTCTCAGGAGTCTCCTGCCCCGGGATTTCCGTCGTGGCCCCGGGAAGACCAGCAGTCTTGTTAAGACAAGCAGCCCAGGCAAATGGCAGCAGTGCCGAGGCCTTCAGGGTGGGCAAGAAGCATCTGCAGAGTGAGTGGGGGTCCTATTCTGGTCTCGCTGTGTCAGCACTTCTGTTAGGTCTGTGGGCCCTGGAAAAGGCACCGTGCCCTATCTCTAGATTCAGTTAAGGCCAGGGTCACCCGGGAAAGCCCTGGCAGGGCCTGGGGCATGCCCTCTTCTCACTGGAATAATCTCTGAGCTCCCCCTGGCGCCGAGCCTTTCCCTCAGCAGCTTCCAGACTCTTAACCCACACCTGTCACTCCTTGGCTCCTTTTCTCCCATGTTTTCAAAAGCAAGAGAATATTCGGTCTGGTTTTTTCATTCTGCTGCTCAGACATTGCTCCCTGCACCACCCCCCTGGAGATTGCTGTTACTTCTAGAAAGGACCATGATTTTGTGCGTGTGCCTCTCAGAATGGGAGCATAGGGAAGGGATGCTCAGCCCCCGGGGCCCATTCCCCAAAATGCTGTCTAATGTGTGTGTTCTCCCAGCAGAGGGTGTGCTGTCCCGCAGGATCTGACGGGACAGGGGCCGCGCCGGCTGGCCTCTCTGCCGGCTCCTGCTGCCCTGGGTACTCTGGCTCTTCTCCAGGCAGCCCCTCCCTGCCTCCGGCCCTCCCACCTTCGTGGCAGGGTCACTGTGCCGAGTCAGCCTGTGGCTGCAGCGCTCTGACCAGGCCAGAGAGCACCACATGCACTCGTCTTCATCCTTTCCTCTCGGGGTTCACCCTCCAAATTCTGGGAACATGAGTGCAGCATGTGGAGGTCAAAGGCAGAGACAGGGAAACCCTTTCACCGCAACCTCTGAAGGCTTCTCCTCCTCGCCTCAGAGACAAGAAGCCATGGTCCTGGGGCTGCTACCCTCTGGAGGTTACCAGTAAGCAGTCTAGAAAGGGGGGTACTCTGGCTCCTCTCCAACAAGAGGCTGCTCCCGCCACAGCCTCCAGAAGAAGCCCCGAGCCAAGCCTGGTCTTGCCGAGCGTTGCACAGTGACCATGGCTGTCGGACCAAGACCTCTGGCTGGAGGGAGCAGGCAGAACAGAACAAAGAGGGGTTTCAGTGAGCACCTGTGTGTCGCACCCCAGTCCCCACTCCGCCCTGCAGGCCCCCAAATCCCCCAGGAAGAATTTAGCCACCAGGTTCCAGAGAAAACAGAGTATAGTTGAGGAGGTGAAGTTAGTTTCTGTGCTGATGGAGGAGGATCCTATGGGGGCTGCAGATGGGGTGATGTGGGTGATTGTCAGGGGCACTCCCACCACCCCTGGGGTGGACCGCACAGCGGGAGTGTCCCCCTGCCCTGGGGGCAGGGGGGTGACATGAGAACAGGGATTGAGTCTGTGCAGTCATGTTTTCTTTCCTGGTCACTGGCTCATCTATAACCCGCTGGCCCCTGCAAGTCAGCCCTGCCAGACACATGCAGGGGGAGACTGCTCTGCTGCACGGCTCTCAGGAAGGCAGACAGATGTTTCCGTGCGCACACGGACGCACACTGGGCCACGCCCTGCTGCTCGGGCTCCTTTGGCGGTGCCGGTCCGGGGGTGAGAGCCAGCCTCCCGGGCCCAGTGGATGTCTGTGGCCCCTGTCGGCACCATGGCAGTGGCTACAGGAGGTGGCAGACGGAGCACACCGCCCTTGGAAATGGAGGCTTGTGCCATGAGGCATCAAAATGGGTCGGAATTTGAGAGAGGAAGCTGGGGCCGTCCTGGGGCGACAGGTAGAGGCCACAGTGGGGATGTATGCTTTGTCAGCAGCCCAGACCAGAGGCCTCTCCCTGGGACTCCAGCAAGTAGAGAGGCCAAGGACAAGGGAAGTCTGTCACCCGCTCACTGGCTAACAATGAGCCGGCAGGGGTCTCACGAGGGCAAGGCTGGGAAAGGGGGAATTGCGGTGTGTAACAGAACTGTGACCCTCCAAGTCTGCCTGAAGGGGAGGCTGACAGATGAGGCCAGGAGACGAATCCGATGGCACAAGAAGAATCTCTTTAGAGATCTCGTTAATACTCTGGAACACTGACTGCTGGCCTGAGGATGGAACGTGACCCCTTTTGTCACTGCTGCCTGGTGCTCCCCTTGGCAAGTCTGTTTTTCAGCTCATCCCGGGCCCGAGGCAGTGCATGAGGCCGCCCCCGCTGGGCCCGTGGCTCAGGGCCTACCCCTGGACCCCCTCTCCGTGACCATAAAATGACAGCTATACAGGGCCCTATGTGCTCGCTGGCTAACCCCCCAGGGCTGTTCCCCACTCCCCTGAGCCAGCCTGCAGGGAACTTCTCCAGAAGGTTCCTCCCTCCCACCCATGCTGGGAACTTCCCCGGCTCCTGGCTCCTTGGGCTGCCTCAGCCTGCAGGCTCTGGGCAGGGACAGCTCTCCTCTCCCCTCCTTGGTACTCACTGGCCAGCTTCATGGCTGACCTCATGCCTGAGTTCAGAGGCGGTTCTCCAGGGACTCAAAGCCATTTTCAGTTAGAGTGGAAGGACTGTAAGCCATCAGCCCGTGCTCTTAATGTAAGAGGATTCCTGGAAGGAAGTTTGGAAGGAAGTTTCCTCCTCATTGTTCTAAAGAAGCTTGGAATTTTTAACACTTTCCATTCTAGACACAATTTTAGAAAGCCAGATAACTAAAACCGAATTCTGTGCCCTCCCCCCGCCTCCCCGCCCCCCGCTTTTATCACCAAGAAAGCCTGGATTGGGGGGGTATTTTCAGAGGTTCACAAAGGACAGGGAATTATGTATAGTATTCCACTTAGCAGGAATTAGATACTGAAAAGGAAACAGCTTGGCATGCTCACCGGAAGCTTTAGCTCTCCAGAAGCTTCAGTCGTGTGGAATCCCTCCCACCCTGAACACACCGAAACTGCGCCATGGCTGTGTTTTCTGTTAGGCGTCTGCTGGGTCACTGGGTCTGAACCTCTGTCCCCACGCCCGGCCCCACAGCCCCGCCTTCCCACCAGCTCGGGAACCGGCTGGTGCAAAGGCTTCTGAAAGTTCCAGTGTTGGCGCACTGCTCTCTTCCTCTTCCGTCTTGGGCCCCTCTGCCTCGGGTCCCTGTTGAGAGAGGAGGCCCTAGGCATCCAGCTAGCCCACCAGCGACTGGGAAGGAGCACTAGTGGGTCTGCCACACGCTTCCCACCTGGGACTTTCTCCGGCCTTTCCCTACCACCAGATCCCTAAAAGGTGTGTGCTTAGACATTGCACGTCTGATCCTAGGAAAGGTCTTTTTACCTACCTGAGATCGGGCCAAAAGCTAAAGTCCTTGACTGTTCTCAGCACCGAGTAGGACACTGTGGCCACGTCCCTTCTTCCGTGGCCACGTCCGCCCGGTCCTCAGAGTGCTGTTAGGACGTGGAGCCCGTTGAAGCTGGGAACGGTGCGCTCTGGTCACAAGCCCAGACGCACTCTTAGCCAGCTCATGCTTTCCTCAGTTGAAGACTGAAGCTGAGAATCCTGCTGCAGTGAGTCTGGTGAAACCACTGCTTTGGCATCCTTTGCTAGGAAGCCATGACCCACACGCAGAGTGGAAACGAACAGTATCGCTGTTTCCCAAGGGGTATGCTGGGAGAGACCCCGCCTCATTCTTGTGCCCTTTGGAGAACGAGTTGCAAGTATTCTTGGTTCTTTGTAAAGGGAAGAGGGCTCCCGTCTCCGAGTGTTTCAGCAGAGTAGGAGGAATCCATCAGCTACCCCCGGTGTAGGGAGCCAGGACGGCCACTCAGATGCAGCCCAGGCCCTTGTCCTCTCCGTGTCTACATGGGCTTTGGGAAGAGAAGCCACTGTGCACTCTGTGTGGATGCCAGCCTCTCTGTATTGACAAGCAGCTGTGTTTATTTTGTTTAAAATAACCTGTATATTATTCAGAGTGAGCAGTGTAAATATTATTCGGAAGTTACCGCAGGGATTTTTTGTGTGTGACAAAGTTTGTGTGGGTTTAAAAAAATAAAATCCTATGCAGACCTCCCTTTGTAAGCTAGGGCGGATGGCTTTGAGTACAACCTTGAACTCCACCCAACATATAAGGAAATGTTTTCATGACTGATATATCTTTTTAAAAGCTGTGGCCACTTCACGGGGGGGTTGTAAAGAGCATATGACAGTCTCTGAGATGACAGCAGGCCTGCCTCCGTGCCCGCTGGCCATGCAAGAACACCGCGATGCTCACCGCCAGAGCACTCCGAGCCCTGCAGGGAGAGCAGCGTAGGGAAGAACCTGGTGGGGCCGTCTTCCCCGTCCAGGCCGGGCTCGTGGACAACCTGGACGGAGACGTCATTTCGAGCACCGTTGTGGCCGGACTGGCCTGACTGGGTGACCTGGGAACTCTTGCCGGGCTGGGCATCTGCATCTCCTCAGCTCCTGGGTTCTGTGGTGGGACGGCGTCGAGGCACCAACCTGGCCACGCTGTCACTTTACTGCAGGCATCCGTGGCCATGTGCGGTCACAGCATCTGAGAACTGGATCGTCGGTACTCAGGCTGAGCCAGGAGGGCATGCAGGTGGAGGCACACAGTCCGTGGCGGCCAGTTGGGGGGAGACTTCCCAGGACACAGTTGGGACACCGCAAAGGAGCGGAGTTCTGGAGAGGCAGTGGTCACCAGCACAGTGCACCTGTCCCTCTGTCACTTGTCCCAGGCCTCTGTCTTTGCCCTTTGCACTAGTAACATACATTGCAATTTTGTTTCATAGCAAGCTAGGAATAGGTCATATAAAGAACACTAAAGTCATTATTGTGTCACGTTTCTATCACAAAACCAATTAAAGTGGATTTTAGGATTTACCTTTAGTATTATCGACTTATCTACTGATTGATTGTTAGGACTTAAAACCAGTTAAGTGATAAGAATTCATGTGGTTTTCCTAAGTAATATTTATAAAATGTAAAGTTTCTAAGTGACTCAACAACTGTAATTCTTTACTTTTCTCACTACTAGACTCTTCTATTGGCGTGAATGTCTCAGGTCAGCTGTTAGGGACACGACGCGGAGCCGCGGGGGGAGCTGACACAGGGACAGAGTGGAGTGTGTGCGCGCTGTTTTCTGCTGTGACGAGTCAGGACATAATCCACAGCATTGGTTTCTGCCACAGCGAATTCTTTCAGCCGTCGGGTGATATTCCAACCCAAAGCGTGTATGATTATTCTAACGGGTGTTTAATTTCTGTACTAACGCTAAACAATATTGTTCATCAAACCCAAAGTGCCGTGCAGGGGTGCGCAGAGGCCTGGGGAGCGTGGGCGAGCCCTTCATGCCGGCCTGCAGATGTGGCGGGGCCCGGGGCTGGGGGGCATCCCGTGGGCTGCGCCTTCCTCCCCAACAGATGAGCCTGGCCAGCCGAGCCGCCCGCCCTCTGGGACAATTCAAGACGGTGATGGTGTTGTTGCGGCTCTTTTTTTAATTAACAGAGTTTCTGAACGACTGTTCGCTACAATTTGAAGTGTTACTTTGTCAGAATATTTATTCCTTTGTGTGACATGCTAGATTCCCACGGATGTTGCTGATCATTTCTACTTTGTAAATATTACCTAACTTTACATAAACTATATCATAATAAACTATTTTTGCATCACCCTTTGCATGCTGTGAATGAGGTTTTGTGTAGCGCAGAGACATGCAACCTATGCATTGAGGTCAACATTGTCAACATTTAGAAAGTGGTCCGTAGCCTGGAGACTTCTACTGGAGTTTTGCTTTTACTTTTTATCATCTGCTTATTTTATTTTTTAAAGATTTTATTTATTTATTTGACAGAGATCACAAGTAGGCAGAGAGGTAGGCAGAGAGAGAGGAGGAAGCAGGCTCCCCGCTGAGCAGAGAGCCCAACGTGGACCCCAAGATCGTGACCTGAGCCGAAGGCAGAGGCTTAACCCACTTAACCACCCAGGCACCCTTCATCTGCTTATTTTTAAACAGTGTTTGCAGAGTTCAGGATTAGTTGTCGGCATTTTAAAATCAGGAGACTTTACATCATGAATCTACTGAGGGGACATTGGCTCCGTAACAGAAACCTCCAGGGCGGGTCAGAAGCACTGTGCGAAGTCCTGAGGAGAACAAGGAGCTACGTAACTAGCAACCAAGAGCTCGAATTCTCTCATCTCTGCCCCTTTATAATTACATTCATCTACAGTAAAGTGTTACTCTTGGTTTTATTTATTTATTTATTTATTTATTTATTTATTTGACAGACAGATCACAAGTAGGCAGAGAGGCAGGCAGAGAGAGAGAGAGGAGGAAGCAGGCTCCCCACTGAGCAGAGAGTCCAATGTGGGGCTCGATCCCAGGACCCCGGGATCATGACATGAGCTGAAGGCAGAGGCTTTAACCCACTGAGCCACCCAGGTGCCCCTTACTCTTGGTTTTAAAGGAGAGAATATATCATACCTCATGACCAAATCCCCACACACGGCCCCCAGTAACAACCCAACATTTCACAAAACAACACATCCTTACTAGAATATGCTATGATGTCATATGTTAAAATTCTGGTTGTGACCTACTGAATGAATTTAAAATAAGAAACTCATTTTCCAATATTACCACAACATTTGGAATGAATTATGTGGAAATGTGTGGAAATCCAAAGTGTGATTCAAATATACATACACAAAACTAAAATCGGACTCTACCCATTAGAAATCGACTTACAGAATTCACAAAACCTAGAAGAAATAGAGTACAGACATATAAAGGATACATACTTCCAATGTGCTATTCCAATTATTTAAGGATGTTTCAATAATTTTTATCCGTTAAATTCTAGGCACTGGTCCGATGTAATGGTATTCTAATAGATCTAATGCACTTTTGTGTTTTTTTTGTTTTTTAAGCTCTGTAAGCGCTGTTGTGAACATCAGTTGGCATTTGGAAAATCCAGCACCTTTTCATGATGAAAACACTCAGCAAACTAGGAATAGAAAGGATCTTATTCAATATGATAAAGAACAGCTATTAAAAAAAAAAAAAAAAAAAAGACAACTAACCATACTTAATGGTGGAAAACTGGGGGCGCCTGGGTGGCTCAGTGAGTTAAGCCTCTGCCTTCCGCTCTGGTCATGATCTCAGGGTCCTGGGATCGAGCCCTGCAGGGAGCCTGCTTCCCTCTCTCTCTCTGCCTGCCTCTCTGCCTACTCATGATCTCTCTCTGTCAAATAAATAAATAAAATCTTTTTAAAAGGGTGGGGGTAGAAAACTGGAAGTGTTCTCCCTAAGGTCAGCAACAAAACAAGGATATCTGTTCTCACCATGTCTATTCTGGAGATTTTAGCCACACAAGAAAAAGGAAAGACATCCACATTGGAAAGAAGAAGTAAAACTGTATTTGTAGATGACATGATCTTGTATATGGGAAATCCTAAGGAACCCACCCCCCCAAAATATCAATTAAAACTGATAGAAGTTTTGCCGTTTTGCAGGATACAAGATTCATAAACAAAAATGAATTGTATTTACTAACAATCTGAGACACATTAAGAAAACAATTCCATTTGGAATAAAATCAAAAAGAATAAAATACTTGGGAATCAATTTTTTTAAGAAAGTGTAATACTTAGACACTGAAACTGTGAAAGATTATTTAAAGAAGACGAATCCTATGTTCATGAATTGGAAAATGTGCTATTCTTAGAATGGTAATACTTCCCAACGTTGACCTACAGATTCAACTCTATCCCTACCATAACCCCAGCTGCTTTTGCAAGATTCATATAGAAATGTAGCGACCCAGAACAGCCAAAACAATGTTGGAAGGAACGAAGTTAAAGAACTTGCTTACTGGATTTCAAAACTTGCCACAAATGCTAGGTAGTCAGGATAGTGTGGTACCGGCATAGGAACTGACCTGCAGGTCGATGAACCATAATTATGAATCCAGAAATAAGTGATTATATTTATGTAATCAATCGATTTTTGACAAGGGTGCCCAGATCATTCAACAGGGAAAGAATAGTCTTTTCAACAAATGGTGCTGGGACAACTATTCACATGCAAAAGAATGCCGCTGAACCCCCTTCCTCACACTGTACACAAAAAGTAACTCGAAATGATTCACAGACCTGGCCCAAAGTGGGCAGGCCCAGTGAGGGACAGGGATGAGGACGATCATCAGGAGGACGTGGCACAGACAGCCATGTTGAGGCCTCAGCTTTCCACTCTGCTGCCTTTCCTGCCACCACTGATCCCCAAGGATCATCTGCCCTTCAGTGCTGTTGTTTCTGATTACAAGAGGGTTACGATCACAGGTTCTATTTCATGGCACATCACACATCCTGCACGATTACAAGAATGCATGAAAAACTCCAGGTAAGAGAATTTCTTCAGGATTATAAAATTGTTATGAACAGAACTGCAGGGGGAAAGTATTTGAAAACACTGGATTGCACAGTGCTAAAAGTGCATAGCTGAATCATAATTGGGTCACTTTCTGAATCTATAAAGTCTGAAAAAAAAAGTTTCATAGGCTGACACATAAGACCTAAGAGTATAAGACTCAGAAAGAAACACAGAAGCCAATCTTTGTGACTTTGGACTGTGCAAGTGTTCCTTAGATATTGACACCAAAATACAAACAGCAGAAATTAAAAAAAAAAAAAAAAAAAACTTGGCAAATTTAACTGTATCAGAATTACTAACTGCACACAATACCCAAGAAAGTGAAAAGACTACCTAAAGAATGGGAGAAAATCTTTGCAAATCACATGTCTGGGGGCGCCTGGGTGGCTCAGTTGGTTAAGCGTCTGTGTTCAGTTCAGGTCATGATCCCAGGGTCCTGGGATCGAGCCCCACATCAGGCTCCCTGCTCAGTGGGGATCCTGCTTCTCCCTCTCCCTCTGCTGCTCTGCCTGCTTGTGTCTCTCACTTTGTCAAATATATAAATAAAATCTTTAAAAAAAAAAAATCTTATGTCTGATAGGGGACTTGAGTCCAAAATATAAAAAGAACTATTACAATTCTTATAATTCATAAGTCAAAAGTTGTAACTTCTAATTCAACGATAAAAAGGCAATCCAATTTTTTAAAAAGTGGCAAAGGACTCGAATAGACATTTCTCCAAAGACAACATATAAATGACAAGTACATGAAGAGACACTCAACATCCTTAGTCATCAGGAAAACGCCAAGTCAAAACCACAAGACACCACCTCATACTCCATAGGTTGGCTATTATTTTAAAAGTCAGTGGTAGGGGTGCCTGGGCTGCGCAGTGGGTTAAAGCCTCTGCCTTCGGCCCGGGTCATGATCCCAGGGTCCTGGGATCGAGCCCTGCAACAGGCTCTCGGCTCAGTGGGGAGCCTGCTTCCTCCTCTCTCTCTGCCTGCCTCTCTGCCTACTTGTGATCTCTGTCAAATAAACAAATATTTTTTAAAAAGTTAGTGGTAGTTTTTTGTTGGCAGGGATGCAGAGAAGGAGGAACCCCCAGACTTTGCTGGTTGGAATGTAAAATGGTGCAGTCACTTTGGAAAAGTCTGGCAGGTTCTTGGTAGAGTTCTAGGACCCAAAAATTCTACTCCAAAGCATATACTCAAGAAAAATGAAAACATGCTTCCACATGAACACTTACATGTGAATGTTTCCTTTACGTGTAACAGTGGAAACCACTGAGATGTCCATCAGTTGATGAATGGGTTCCAAACACATGGTCTACCCACATGACACTACAAGAAGTGAATACTGACACGTGTTACAACAGGGACAGCCCTCAAAAACACGCTGAGGCGCCTGGGTGGCTCGGTCAGTTAAGCATCTGCCTTTGGCTCAGGTCATAATCCCAGGGTCCTGGGGTCGGCTCCCTGCTCAGCACAGAGGAGGCTCCTTCTCCCTCTGCCTGCTGCTCCCCCTGCTTATGCTCTGTCAAATAAAATTTTCTTTTGCCTGCTAAATGAAAGAAGGCAGGTGCAAAATGCCACAGACTGTGGGATTCCAGGTATATGAAATGTCCACAGTAGGAAATTCCAGAGAGACAGGAAATAAGTCAGTGGTTGCCAGAGGCTGGGAGTGAGAGAGAATGAGGTACTGCTCTTGGGACATGATTTCTTTCTAGGGTGATGAAAATGCTCTCAAATCAGAGTGGTGCATACTTTACAGGGGTGCATCTTAGGATATATGAATCCCAATGAAGTCTTTTCAAAAATGCAATCAGTTGCTTTTTAAAAAAAATAATAATTCAAAAGAACCAATATGTGCTTGAAATTACAATACAGGTGCATGGGTTCACTCAAACCCTCCCAGGGGGGTTGACACTTGCCACACACTACTCCCACGACAGTGGTTTTCAATCACAAGCGTTGCAAGAGGAAGTTTTATCTTAACTACAATTCTTTTCCAACCAATTAACTACCACCTGAAACTTGTGAGATGTAATATCCCGCTGCTCAAATAATGAAGATAGCAATATAAATGAAACTATTAAATAAAAAATGTTACGAGATGAGATCATTTCGGGATCCTGAAAACGTTTCATCCAGGTGGCTCGGCTAGGTCACCTCTGCACCCCGTTACTAATATGCATCCGCCTGGCCCGGCCAGAAAGGGCTGGGGTCACAGCAGACGCAGACTCAGCAGGGGCAGCGGGCTGCCTGTGTGCCCACCGTCACAAGGTGGAGGAAAAAACCTGGAAAGTCCGCCACCAGCAGCAGGGACATGTTGGAAAACACTTCCTGGCTTCTTGCTGGCTGGCTGGCTGAATCAGGAGACAGCGTGCACACCGTGCCGCACTACCACACAAATGATGCGGTCAAGTTTCCCACACGGGGGACATCGCAGGGGCAAGCAGGCCCGCAGTGCAGTGGCTAAGTCCCTCCCTGGAAAAAGCACCTGCCTTACCTGTGGAAAACTCGAGTTCCCCCAGCACCACGTTCAGGTCTGGCTCCTCTTGGCGGCTCCCATCGTGACCGATGGCTCCGAAACAGCTCCAGGTCGTCCACCCCCACCAAAATGTTACTTAATAAACAGCACCCACTCTCTGAGCAAAAGGCAAAGAAACACCCAGTACTACCATTCCAGAACAAGAACATATTTATTTAAGTGTGCCAGAAGTCCAGGACAGCCCGGCTTCATCATTCACAACACAGGATACAACTTCTGCTCTCCCTTCAGAACACACAGTGCGGGAAAAGACAGGTGAAAAAACACTTTCAGTGTCCAAGCATTTCTCATTTCCGATCTATGTATTTTATAGCTTCGGTTACATCAGAAAAATTAACTTGAGGTTTACTTGCCCAACACAGTAAGTCACGGATCACTTTCGATGGGCAACACGCAGCGTGACCGCTCTGTGCAGGTGGCTCGGCAGGCGTGAGCACACCAGGAGTCACCAGGACAAGTCACACACCGTATCACTGATACAAATGACAAGATGGCAAAACCACCAGGGCCCACTTGAGCTATCTATAAATAAAGGTACATGTTACGAAAAAACAATCTAACTTTTCACAAATGTCCATAGGTAGCTATTCTCCTAATTACCAGTGAGAGCAAATCCCAGAGCCGACAGTAAGAACACATCTGTGGGGCGCCGCGCCCAACACTGGCCTCCCTCCTAGTTAACTCCTCCAGATGGTCAGGTAACTGGCCAAAACTGCCAGTGAGTCAAGTTCATGGGTATTACACTCAAGGTCACTTCGAAGCACACCAAATCAACTTGAATTCGAGAATGTGGACAAAGGCATAAGGAAAGGAAACAGAAGCAGCTTCTGGCCACTCGCAGTCCTCGCTGGTAGACCTTGCACTTGACCGCAGTGAGCACAGAGGGGAAGTGGCAGAACATGAACATCTTCAGGTGTATTTGTAGTAAAGGGTCATCATGTAAGGAGACCCGGGTAAGAGCACCACCTGCCGGCCACAGGGGGCCAGCCATGCTGACGAGGGAGCCTGGAAGGCAGCTCCCTGCTCCCGCCCAGCCCCTCTCTCCCCTCCTGCCCTTTTTCCTCCCCGACTTCTCCCCTTTCCCTCTGCAGACTCAAACCCGCCAAGAAGCCACGGAGGAGCTGGCCGCCTCTGGCCAACGCCAGGGCCCAGCGGTGCTGATGGGAGCGGCCGGGCCACCAGGAGAAGCAGAAAGCATTCTGGAGCCACTGGTGGGGGTGCTGCCGGGGTTGGCCAAAGCACGAGAGTCTCTAGAATCAGACTGGGGGTCAGCTTGCATGCTGGGTGGGAGCTGGCGAGCTGCAACCACACGGGCCCCGGGGCAGGAAACAAGTGGGCCCGCAACAACGCATCGGTGTTGCAGGGATGTCCCTGTGCTTTGTCACCCCAAATGCTCTTGAGTTTGCTTTAGTGCCCTGTGGACGAGAATGGAGGGTGCGCAGCGACTTCCTGAGATGTCGCTCAGGGGCCGCAGCTCTGGGCGCGACCCAGGCCAGTCTGGAGCCCCAGTCTCCGCAGCTTCAGTCTGCTTTCCACTCCCGGGACCAAAAAGTTTTGATACTGGACAGCACTCGCCCCCCAACTCCGCAGACAGAGGAGAGAGCACAGCTTCAGTGACTCTGCTTCTTTTGCGGGAAAAAGGTGTACTTGGTCGGATTAAACTCTTCCCAAATACGCTCAAATTCTTCCAGGAAAAGCCTCACATACTCCTCATCCTCCATAATCAGGACGTTCTCTCTGTTGTTTTGAATGGCTTGCGTGGTCCAGTTGAGGGAGCCGGTGATCAGCACCTTCTTGTCCACAATGGCGAACTTATGATGCATGTAGCCCAGGTCCTGGTCGTGTCGCACCTGGATGCCTGCGGAAAGGGCCAGTCAGCCTTCGCCACCGCCCGCCACACCCCCATGCCCACCCTCGCTAGCGGCTACGACTCTGCCTGTTTGCTTCTCATCTGGCAGGAAACGGGAAGGTGGTTCCCCTCCGGCAGGTGGTGGGGGCTGCGCCGGATGGGACCAGCAGAGGAGGGAGGGCCGAGGGGACAGGAGCAGGGGACACACACAGACATACACATACTGATTTCACACAACCTGCCTTCCTGTGCAGACAACTCTGCCCGCACCCAGCCCTGCAATCTGAGGGAGGTCTGCCCACCCCCACTGCTCTTGTACAACCCAGCCAGCACAGTCCTGTTGTTCCAGGACATCCTGGTTCCAGGACGAGCCGGCTCTGAATCCGGCCAGGGCAACCAGAGCAACCGCCAGCGGGGCTTTCCCACCTTCGAGCTCCCGCCCTGCCCATCCCGGGACCGGAACATGCCAGGAAACACCATGCACGCCAGGACTGCACCCCCCTGGGGAGGGGGTGAGCCTGAGGCAGAAGGACCACAGGAGAAGCCAGGCCCTGGGTGCTTCAGCGGCACCAGGCCGCTGAAAAAAACAGAGAAAACAGGCTCTCCCTGGCTTTGCCCCTGTGGCTCACTGCAAAGCCAGTAACGGCTGCCTCTTGTTTTCCCATTTGTCTCTCTACTACTGTTTTCAGCCTCCCCTCGGGCAGGACCTGTCTGTCCATTCCCCTCTGCATGGACCCTGGAGTCATGCCAACCTCACTGACAAGTTATCTGCTCAGTGAACAAGACCATTAGAAATAGGACTTAAAAGAACAGTTTAAAATAGGCTGTTTTGCAATGGGGCCACCAGGCTTCACAAAAAAAAATACAAGATGACCAAATTAGGATGGGCTATCAGATAAACAGATAATTTTTAAAAAATAACTATGTCCCATGCAATATTTGGGATGTACACTAAAAATTATTCGTGGCTTATCTGAACTTCAAATTTACCAGGGGATTTTGCCCAGCAGCCCTGCCTTGAAACCATCCTATCCCAGAGGACACAGACACCATTTCTCACAGCCTCTAATCGACCCACCACCAACTCCTGTCAGCTCTACCTTCAAAACGGATCTTAATCTGACCATTTTTGGGACGCCTCGGTGGTTCAGTCGGTCAAGTGCTCAATTCTTGATTTTGGCTCAGATCACGATCTCAGGGTTGTGGGATCAAGCCTGTGTCAGGCTCCAGACTGGGCTTGGAGCCTACTAACGTTCCCCCCACGTTTCCTTCTGCTCCCCCATATCTGACCATTTCTGCCCCCCTCCAAGTTACCATAGGCTCTCCCATCCAGTGGGACACCCAGAACACAATGTTACTCTGAAGTTGAGGAGGAAATACAGAACTCACAGGTAGGCCCAGGATCTGAATTTAGACCCTCTTCAAAATCATTCCTACTTCCCACTTCATCTGCCCTCACCCCAGAGGCAGAGAAAGGCCAGTCAGACGTGTATGTCATCCCCGTTTTTTGCAGCTCAAGGAACAAATTAACTGTTCACCAGCTAAACATTTTAACTGCACTTTTTAGCATCTTGTTTTTACTCACTTCAAAAGCTCTAGCATGAAATTCACTAGTGTAGTTAAAATGAAATGCCTTTTTCCTCCCTCATTGTATTAGCCCAGTCATTGCCGTCTTGGGGCACCTGTTCCCAAGCACACAGTACTGAGAATCTGCTAGCGGGCAGGCTTGACCCTTCATCTCTTCAAGACCATCGCGCTAGGCCACTGCAACAGTCAGAAACAGCTGGCGGGGCTGCATCCCCAGCTCTACCCACCATAGGCTTTCCCCAGTGTCCCAAGGCCAACATGGATCATGACAATGTGGGGAATCAAAGGAGCGTGGTGGCTTCCCCAGTGTCACTGGGCAGGCCCCCAGCCTCTGACAACGCCCCAGATCTTCCTCCACCGGCTGGGGACACACTCAGATATCCGCAGCACAGAAGCGCCAACCACGGGGCTAGGGCAGGTGCTCTCTCTGGATGGCCCTGGAGTCCCTCCAGGGTAGAACCAGCCCAACCTCACGAGGCCACCAAGGGACATGAAAGGGTCTCTCTCACCCATCCTCAGACCCCTGTAGTATCCGCCTTTGACATTGCCCCCTGGGTCAGGTCACGCGCCAGGTGGGGTGTGCTCCCCAAAGGGCTCCGCAAACCTGAGCTCCAAGCCTGGGTCCTGGCCGCTGCGGCCTGGCCTACCTGCCTTTCGTAGCAGGCCGATCTGGGAGCCGTTCAGAGCCATGTAGTCGCAGTCGGTGATGACCCGGATGCGCACCCCACGCTGGTGCAGCAGCTGCACCGCACGGCCCAACTGTGGGCTGGAGAAGGCAAAGAGGCAGAGCTCCAGGCTGGAGCGAGCGGCCAAAAGGGCGCGCAGCAGGCGGCTGAGCGAGCTCTCGCCGTGGGGCAGGCTGCAGGGGCAGCCTGCCGGGGGCCCCGACGGCCCCTCACCGGGAGCCTGAAGCAGGGCCTCCGTGCAGGTCACCTGCGACGGGAAGAAGAGCACCTCGCGCCGCGGCGGCCTTCGCCGCTCTTGCCGGCGCCCGGCCCGCAGCCAGTGCAGCACGGAGGGCAGCGCCTCCAGGGCCAGAGCCAGACCCAGGGTCGCCACGGCCACCATTTGCCAACGTAACCGCTCCATTCCGACTCGGCCCTCCTCGGCCCGCGGCCCACAGCGCCTGCACTCTCGCGACCACCGACACCCGCCGCCCCCAACCAACCGCTGCCCCACACGCCGGCGTCCCCGCCAGCCACGTACGTGCGACGCCCTCCAACACACACGCCACCCAACACGCATGCGCGCCCGGAGGCCTGTACAGCCACCTCCTTGCCCACCGCGCCTGCGCAACCCCACGCACGTGCGCCCGCTGTCCAAGCACCGCCCACCGGGCCTGCGCACTTGCCAATCACGTGCACCCGACCTTCCCCTCTACCACCGGCGTGCACCACGCACAGCACCTGTGCGTGCCTCCCAGTCGCGCCTGCGCTCTGGGCCTACAGTGTCAACGACACCCCACTGCGTCTGTGGGCCTGCTGGTCACGTGCTCCAGGCCCTGCCCTCCCAGCCCCACCGAGATCTGTGAATCCGGCTGTCGCCTAGACACCGCCCGCCACCCGTGGGGCCTGCCACAACCCAGGCCCTCCTCCCTTTGCGGGCTGGTAGAGCAGGGCTGACCTCGCAGTTCACACTTTCCCTTTTGCTTTGCGTACAGCCAGGCGGGACGGACAGAAAGGCCTGGAACACACTGAGAATGTCAAATAAGGAACACTTAGCCGGTGGCAGGGTTTGAACCCGAAGTGTCGCAGACCGTGGTGTGATGGGGATGGCCAAAGTCCAGCGTTAGGCCCCTTGTATTTCTACCACCTCTCCCGGTACCAACTTGGTATGTGAAGATGTCGTTCTGCTTGAAGCATAAACAGTGAAAACTGGGAAGTCCTTGGTCCTGACTTAGCAAGCGCCAGGCCCATGGTGTGTCACCTGAGAGGGACTATGCCTTTTCACGGGGACAGAAAAGAGAGTCAAAGAGTAAGATGCTTTTTTCTTTCCCGAATCTTGGTTAGGAATTTCCTTGGTTCATTTGAAGACTGCTTGTGGTCTTTGAAAGGAAATGATACTCAGAGAAGCAATTATCATATGCTTTCTCTGAAATGAGGAATTAGAGAGGCAGGGCTAGGGTTCGTGGGGGGAGGGGAGGGAAAAATTAAACAAGTTGGGACTGGAGTGGGAGACAACTATGAGACTCTTAATCCCAGGAAACAAACTGAGGGCTGGGGGTGGTGGGCAGCAGGGGTGGGAGTTGGGGGTGGAGGGGTAGGGAGGGATAAAGTGCCTGGGTGGTGGACATGGGGGAGGATATGTGTTATGGTGAGTGCTGTGAAGTGTATAAGACCGATGATTCATAGACCTGTACCCCTAAAACAAATTAATACATTCTATGTTAATAAAAAAAGAAAAAGAATTGTGAAGTGCTATTAGATACCTTCCCACTTGAAGTGTGCTAATGATATCTTTCACAAGAAGATGATGGTAGTTCAAGTCCATTTAGCAGCCAGACTGCAGTCTGATTGGCTTTACCCTCCTTCCTTCATGTAAATTTGATAGAATCTTATAAACATGGTGTTAGGGAATTTGGAAAACTTTCGTTTATCTCATCTCCTAGATTTTGAAAGAAATGTTTGGCAGAGTTCAATTTTTATTGGAAATTAAACTGACGCTGCTTCAATTTTCCGAGGATTTTTATTTCACGGACAGTGTATCACTGAGTGCCCTGGACTGGCATGATTGTCAAAAGAAGGTCAGCTGTTGCTCCCATAAGGTGTGCTCTCATGCTTCCTTGTTTGTTTGTTTTTTGAAGGAAGAACATAGCCAGGGGTCAACATCTACATTACTTATATATCGGTAATTAAATAAGGAGGCCTGACTGAAGTGGCTCTAATACCTTGGTGGCCTATGTAAGCAGCCTAAAATCTAACCCAGAACCCAACCAACCCAAAACCCAAGTCAAACTGGAAACATGTAATCCAGAGGCAATGCCCTTAAATCCAAGAAAATGAAATTTAATAGCAACTGATCACAAACCACCAACTAGGCTTTCCTGGACAAGGCAATCATCTAATCAAATAGTCCTAAAATCATCCTTATTAAACTACATGAGTTCATTTTCTCTCTCTCTTTTTTTAAGATTCTGTTTATTTATTTGACAGACAGAGATCACAAATAGGCAAGAGGTAGGCAGAGAGAGAGGGGGAAGCAGCCTCCCCATCAAGCAGAGAGTCTGATGCGGGGCCCGATCCCAGGACCCCAAGGTCATCACCCGAGCTGAAGGCAGAGGCTTTAACCCACTGAGCCACCCAGGTGCTCCGCATTTTCTCTTTCACCCAACAGTCTTCAAAAATAAAAATGCTCCTTTGGGATCCCCACTCTGTAGGAAGCCTACTTCTCCCTCTCCCACTCCCCCTGCTGTGTTCCCTCTCTCACTGTCTCTGTCAAAGAAATAAATAAAACCTTTAAGAAAAGAAAAAAAAAGAAAGAAAGAAAGGAAATGATAACTCCTCTACCATCTCCTCCTTATAACCGGCCTCCATGACTTCCCTTTGTTAAATGCAGACCCTCAGAGGGCTCCTGGGTGGCTCAGTGAGCTCTGAGTGAGTGACTAAGCCTCTGCCTTCGGCTCAGGTCATGATCTCAGGGTCCTGGGATCCAGTCCTGCATCAGGCTCTCTGCTCAGCAGGGAGCCTGCTGCCCTCTCTCACTCTCTTCCTGCCTCTCTGCCTACTTGTGATCTCTCTCTCTGTGTCAAATGATTAAATAAAATCTTAAAAAAAAAAAACTAACATTAAAAAAAAAGACAGACCCTCAGATTGCGGGGGAAAGAGTGACTTTGGAAAATCATGTATGACTGGAAACTATAAGGCTAAACACAAAAGGGCCTGGACATAAACACTGTACTCGGTACATTGGTACTTGGTATACTTGGTACATCTACTCTACTTGGTACAGGGAACTGCTTACATGCCCACTGGGGATGACTGGGTTAGTAAATGCTTGTCCAATAGTAGGAGCCAGGGTTCGCTCTGTTGGATGGGATAAGAAATTAGATCCCTATGGTACTGGACTGGAGTCAGAGATACCACAGTGAGGTCATGGGTAGCCTAGGATGTATATGTCATATGTCAGTGTTGACATACATATATCACATACCTCAGTCCCCCAGGAGGCCTGGACGCAGTGAGACCCCAGGAGCAGTGAGCATCCCTTGCTCCCAGATCTCAGTTTCTAAACACTGTTCTTCAATAAAAGGAACCTGGACTCGGTGAAGAAATAAATAGTTGATTCTAGGATTGGGCAGGGAACTCGTAAGCCATGTTTTAGGCATCTTGTATTACCAGAAAGTAAGGATGTGGCATGGCAGCATGACGAAAGGACACGGGAGTTAACCTGAAAGAACCCTCAGTGGCCAAACTGGAGCAGTTTGAGAAACAAAGTAAATGATGCAGTGTTGGATTATAACCGAAGTATCAGATAAATATGCATGATTCCATACTGAAATTAAGAAATGACCGAAGAAAGAAACAAAAGAGAAGATACAAGTGTTCACAGAAGAATTCCGAATAGTTTATGTAGCTATTCCCTGCCACGGGAGGGAGAACGAAATCTCCCTGCCCCTTTGAAGGTGGCCTAGACTTAGTGACTACAGTAGGGGAAGGAGAAAAATAAAGTTTACATGGAGAAACCTGGTAAACATCACCTTAACCAAGTGACACTTGACATCACCAGAGTTGTGTAAATGTTATGTACCCCTGATATGATATTTTTGAAAAGGTTTTATTTATTTACTTGTCATAGATCACAAGGAGGCAGAGAGGCAGGCAGAGAGAGAGGGAAAAGCAGGCTCCCTGCCAAGCAGAGAGCCCGATGTGGGGCTCGATTGCAGGACCATGACCTGAGCTGAAAGTAGAGGCTTTAAGCCACCTAGCCACCCAGGCACTCCTGATATATTTTTAAAACATGTATTTATTAGGGCGCCTGGGTGGCTCAGTGGGTTGAGCCTCTGCCTTCGGCTCGGGTCATAATCTCGGGGTTCTGGGATCGAGTTCCACATCAGGCTCTCTGCTTGGCGGGGAGCCTGCTTCCTCCTCTCTCTCTCTCTCTCTCTGCCTGCTTCTCTGCCTACTTGTGATCTCTCTGTGTCAAATAAATAAATAAATAAATAAATAAATACTTAAAATAAAATAAATAAAAAGTGTATTTCTTTTATTTTTTTAAGGGAGAGAGCAGGGCAAAGGGCAGAAGGAAAGAAGAATGTCAAGCAGACTCCCTGCTGAGCACACAGCCTGATGTGGAGCTCAATCCCATGCCCCCAGGATCATGACGCGAGGAAAAATCAAGAGTCAGTCACTCAACAGACTGAGCGACCCAGGCGCATGACATGATTGATGAGAAGGACACTTCACCTCTATTGGTGGCCTTTCCCAAAGCTCCTAAACCCAAATCAAACCTGAGCAAAAAACATCAGAAATCCAGATTGAAGGGCATGCTATCACATTCCACAGGATATCTGGCTGAGGACGTGAAAAAAAGCAAGAACTTAGAAACGGTAAAACAGACCAGCAGATACCGGGGTGCCCTGGACTGGATCCTGAAACAGAAAGTGGAGGTTACTGGAAAAAGTGGTGAAATCCGAATAAAGTCTGGATTTTAATTAATAGTAATACGCTGGGGCGCCTGGGTGGTTCAGTGGACTAAAGCCTTTGCCTTCGGCTCAGGTCATGATCCCAGGGTCCTGGGATTGAGCCCGGCATTGTGCTCTCTGTTCAGCAGGGAACCTGCTTCCCCCCCACCTCTCTCTGCCTGCCTCTCTGCCTATTTGTGATCTCTGTCTGTCAAATAAATACTTAAAATATTTTAAAAAATAGTAATACACCAATGTCTGTTTCTTCACTTTGAGAAACGTATGACAGCAGTGTAAGACTAACAGTAAGGGAAACTGGAGGAAGAGTAGACGGGAACTCTCTGTGCTGCCTTTGAAACTTTTCAGCAAATCTGAAATCATTCCAAATTAAAAGTTCATTAAAAACATCAAACTTCCACTTTCCATTTGATCCAGGTATCCCACTCCTAAATCTCACCCAACAGAAATGAAAGCATGTGTCTATGTATCTACACAAAGACTTGAACTCAGATGTTCCCAGCAGGTTTATGGGTAATAGCCCAAGCCTAGACACAAAACCAGCGTCCATCACCAGATAAATAACCAAATCTTCACCCATCTATGGATGGAAGACTATTTAGCAGTAAGAATAAATATAAATCAATATAAATGACCACATGGGTGAATTTCAATAAGGTTGAGTGAAAAAAGACACAACAACATATGTACTGTATGGTTCCATGACATGCAATTCTAGGAAAGTCCAACTAGAGTGACAGTAAGTAAATCTGTGGTTGCCTGGAGATGGTGGGAAGGGAAAGGGGTTACCAAAAACACACACCATGATATGTTCATCATCTTAGTGGTGATGTGCAGCTGCATATGTCAAAACTTTTCAGACTGGATGGTTTCCAGGAGTATAAATTACTGTATGCCAATTATACTTCAATAACACTGGGTTTTTGTTGTTGTTGTTTGCTTTTCTTTAAAATAGAGATCCTGAGTTTAATTCTGGACCCCCTACTTCCTAGCTGTATGACCAAGAGCGAATTGGTTTATCTCTTTGAGCCTCACTTTTTTCACCTGAACTGATAATACATTTAATACAGAATGAGAAGAGGGACTTCCAGTTATGGCAGCATACAGAGGTAGTCAAGTATGTATCTACACAAAGACTTGAACTCAGATGTTCCCAGCAGGTTTATGGGTAATAGCCCAAGCTATTACACACACAAAATGGGTACACACACAAAAATATAAAATAACAAACCAAAAAATCCCACTATACACATGCGTGTGCACACGTGTGCGTGCTCGCGCGCGCACACACACACACACACACACACCCTACTGCTTCAGGGCACCAGAAATCCACCAAAGGCAGACAACCAAATGAGAAGCATCATTTTTTAAAAACTGCTGCAGCTGAGGATAGGAGCAGTGGGAGTCCCTGGCCCTGTCGACTGAGGCTCCTCTCATCCTTCACTCTTCCAGTTTGTCTGGCAAAAAGTGGTGGTTCAGTTGGGAAAAATGAACAAACAAACCTGCAGCCTTGCCAGCTTGACCCTCCAGACCAGTCAGGAATATGACAACAAGATTCCGAAATGGAGAAAACCATAGAAAAGCTGACCTACATGCTCCACCCCTCCCTGGCTAACTGGGGAGCTGTGCAGGAATGAGAGAGGCCAGGGACAAATGAGAGCCAGTGGAGGCTTGAAAGGATTCCTAACCCACAAACAGGTTGGTCAGCAGAGGATGGGGAGTCTTATTGGCTCAAAAGTATTTGGGTTCAACCTCTGCATAAATCTCTGGCTGACTACCACATTAGGAAGACCCAGTGGTGACCTCTAGGAATGAATAAAACGAAGACTTAAAAAAAAAAAAAAAAACTAAGCAGACATGCCAATGCCACCCTACAGAGGGAGAGACTCTACATGTTAAGTCCAGGCAAGTTTTCAAAGAAAAACAGCCTTACAAAAATAAAATAGAATCCAGAATTGCTCTGCTATATTATCTAAGATGTCCAGTTTGCAACCAAAACTTAATAGACATGCAAAGCAACAGGAAAGTGTGACCAGTGTGTGGGGAACACAGCAGCCAATGCAAACTGACTCTGAGTGGACACAGGTGTTGGAAACAGTAGAAAAAACACTTCAAAGCATGTATTTATAAATAAGTTCAAAGAATTAAAGGAAAATATAATGATAATCAATAGATACTCATTAGAGAAATAGAAATAATTTTTAAAGTCTATGCAAACTGCCAGTTTCCTCAATTGTAACCAACAACTCTGGTTGGAAATGTTATAATGGGGAGGCAGGGGCACCTGGTTAAGCATCCGACTCTTGCTTTCAGCTCAGGTCATGACCATGGGGTCATGGGATCAAACCCTACATTGGGTTCCACACTGGGCATGGAGTCTGTTTAAGATTCTCTCACTCCTTCTTCCTCTGGCCTTCTACTCATGCACACAGGCTCTCTCTCTCTCTCAAAAAATTGAGAAAAAAATAATGGGGGAGGCTGTGCCTGTATGGGGACAGAGGATGTATGGGAAATCTCTGTACCTTCCCCTCACTTTTGCAGTAAACCTAAGACTGTTCTTAAGAATTTAATTCTTGGGGCACCTGGGTGGCTCAGTCAATTAAGTGTCTGACCTCAGCTCAGGTCCTGATATTGAGGTCCTGGGATCACATCCCACATCAGACTCTGTGCTCAGCATGGAGTCTGCTTGTGCCTCTTCCTCTGCCCCTCCCCCTGCTCATGCTCTGTCTCTCAAATCAATAAATAAAATCTTTAAAAAATAAAGAAATTAAGTCTCTTACATCATGCACAAAAATAAATTCAAAGTGTATTAAAGACCTAAATGTAAGACCTGAAATGATAAAACTTCTCTGACATCAGCTGTAAAAACTTTTTTTCTAGCTATGTCTCCTCAGGCAAGGGAAACAAGAGCAAAAATTAACTATTGGAACCACACTTAAATAAAAAGCTTTTGCACAGGAAAGGAAGCATGAACAAAATTAAAAGGCAATTTATTGAGTGGAAGAAGACATTTGCAAATAATATATCCAATAAGGAGTTAATACCCAAATTCTACACACACACAAAAATTCTGTTTTGGGGCTCCTGGGTGGGTCAGTGGGCTAAAGCCTCTGCCTTCAGCTCAGATCATGATCCCAGGGTCCTGGGATCGAGCCCCACATTGGGCTCTCTGTTCAGCAGGGAGCCTGCTTCTCTCTCTCTCTCTCTCTCTCTGCCTGCCTCTCTGCCTACTTGTGATCTCTGTCTGTCAAATTAAAAAAATCTCTTTTTAAAAATCCGTTTTAAAAAAATGGGCAGAGGAACTGTATAGACATTTTCCCAAAGGAGACATCCAGATGACCAACAGACACATGAAAGAATGTTCAACATCACTCAGCATCAGGGAAGCGCAAAACAAAACCACAGTGAGATACCACCTCAAATCTATCATAATGGTTAAAACAAAAAAGACAAGAAATAACAAGTGTTGGTGAGGATGTGGGGAAAAGGAACCCTTGATCACTGTTGGTACAAATGTAAGTTGGTGTGGCCCCTGTGGAAAACAATATGGAGTTCCCTTAAATAATTAAAAATAGAAATACTATACGATCCAGTAATTCCATGACTGCATATTTACCCAAAGAAAGTGAAAACACTAATTCAAAAAGATATATATACCCCCATGTTCATTGAGGCATTATTTACAATAGTTATGCATGTAAGCAGCCCCAGGGTCCATCAAAAGATGAATGGATAGGGCACCTGGGGGGGTGGTCAGTTGGTTAAGTGACTGCCTTTGGCTCAGGTCATGATCCTGGAGTCCCAGGATCCAGACTCCCTGCTCAGTGAGGAGGCTGTTTCTCCCTCTAACCCACCCCAATCTCATGCTCTCTCTCTCTCTCTCTCTCTCATTCCCTCTCAAATAAATACACAAAATATTTTTTTTAAATGATGAACGGATAAAGAAGATGTGGTATGTATATACAGTGGAATATTACTCGGCCATAGAAAAGGACAAGATCTTGTCATTCACAACAACATGGATGGACCTCAAGGGTATTATGCTGAGTGAAGTAAGTCAACCAGAGAAAGACAAATACCATATGATTTCACTTATGTGTGGAATCTAAACAAGCAAAAACAGAAATAGGCCCATAAATACAGAGAATAAAACCACTCATTGCCAGAAGGACAGAGGTGGAGAAATGGGCAAAATGAGTGAAGGGGCATGGCAAATAGAAGCTTCCAGTTTGGGAGAGTAAGTCATGGGGATGAAAGACACAGCATAGACAATATAGACAGTGATATTGTAATAGGGTTGTAAAGTGACAGATTGTAGCTACATTTGTGCATAATGTGCACACGCGTCCAATCACTATGTTGTACACCTGAGACTAATGTGACACCATGTGTCAACTACAATAAAATAATTTTATTTTTTAAATTTTCTTAAAGATTTTATTTATTGAGAGAGAGAATGAGAGCGAGGGAGATTACAGAGGGAGAGGGAGAGGGAGAAGCGGACTCCTGCTGAGCAGGGAGCCCAATGTGAGGCTTCATCCCACCACCCTGAGATCATGACCTGAGCTGAAGGCAGAGGCTCAACCGACTAGGCCACCCAGATGCCCCAGCAAAATAATTTTAAAAATTAAGTTTTTTTTAGAAAATCTATGAAAACCATGTATCAGATAAGAGGTTAGTTTCCAAAAGATACAACTAGAATTCAATAGCTGAAGAACTCAATAGCAGAAGAAAATTAACTCATATTAAAAAATGGACTAAAGGGCGCCTGGGTAGCTCAGTGGGTTAAGCCGCTGCCTTCGGCTCAGGTCGTGATCTCAGGGTCCTGGGATCAAGTCCCGCATCGGGCTCTCTGCTCAGCAGGGAGCCTGCTTCCTCCTCTCTCTCTCTGCCCGCCTCTCTGCCTACTTGTGATCTCTGTCTGTCAAATAAACAAATAAAATCTTTTTTTAAAAAAATGGACTAAAGACTCAAATAGACACTCTAAAAGAAACATAGAGTTGGCCAACGGGCACATGAAAAGATGCTTAATGTCACTAATCATCAAGGAAATGCCAATCAAGACCACGACAAGACCTCACATGTGTTAGGATGGCTATTATCAAATAACAAAAGACATTGGCAAAGTTGTAGAGAAATTGGAGCCTTTGTACACTGCTGGTGGGAATCCAAATAGTTCAGCTGCTATGGAAAACAATATGGCAGCTCCTCTACAAATTAAAATAGAACTCCCATATAATCCAGCAATCTCCCTTCTGAGTATTTATCCAAAAGAATAAAATCAGGACCTTGAAGAGATATTAGCACTCCAACATTCAGTGCTCCACTATTCATAGGAGCCACAACGTGGATGGAAACAACCTAAGTATCTATCAGAAGTTGAACAGATAAAGAAAATGTGTTGGTGTATACATACAATGGAATATTGTTCAGCCTTAAAAATCAAGGAAATCCTGTGATATACAATGACATGAATGAGACTTGAGAATATTGTGCTTAATGAAACAAGCCAGTATAGAAGGACAAATACTGCATGATTCCACTTACATGAGATGTCTAAGAGTCAAACTCGTAGAATCAAAGTATACAGTGGTGATTGCCAGGGGACTGGATAGAGAAGAAATGGCATTGCTAATCAATGAGCATAAAGTATCAATTGTTCAAGATGAATAAGTTCTAGAAGTCTGCTGTACAACACTGTTCTATAATTAGCATTACTCTATCATACACTTAAAAATTTGTAAACAGGGTAAATCTCGTGCTGTATTTATTATACAATAAAAGGAAGTTTGAAAAAGAAGTCTAACTGGAAATTCTGGATTTAAAAACAATTACAGAAGTAAATTTACTAGAGGGATCTACAGCAGTATTGAGATGGCAGAAGAATGAGTGACCTCAGAGATAGATGGAGAGAAATCATCTAATCTGAAGAATAGAGGGAAAGTAAACAGATCAGAGGTCTGTAGGACACTGTTGAGCATCTCAACATACCAGCAATGGGAGCCCCAGGAATAAACCTGAATCAATGATGGTTGAAAAAATCCCAGGGGTGCTTGGGAGGCTCAGTTGGTAAGTGTCTGCCTTCGTTCAGGTCATGATCTCAGGGTTCTGGGAACGAGCCCTGAGTCAGGCTCCACACTCAGCAGGGAGTCTGCTTGTTCCTCTCTCTCTCCCTCTTCCCCCCACCTTGTGCTCTCTCTGTCTGTCTCTCAAACAAATAAATAAAAATTTTTAAAAAGAATGTCCCGGGGCACCTGGGTGGCTCAGTGGGTTAAAGCCTCTGCCTTCTGCTTGGGTCATGATCCCAGGGTCCTGGGATCGAGCCCCACATCGGGCTCTCTGCTCAGCAGGGAGCCTGCTTCCGCCTCTCTCTCTGCCTGCTTATGATCTCTGTCTATCAAATAAATAAATAAATCTTAAAAAAAAAATAATGTCCCAAATTTGATTAAAAAAATATTAACTGGGGTGCCTGGGTGGCTCAGTAGCTAAGTGGCTGCCTTTGGCTCAGGTCATGATCCCAGGATCCTAGGATTGAGCCCCCACATCCGGCTTTCTGCTCGGTGGGAAGCCTGCTTCTCCCCCTCCCATTCCCCCTGCTTATGTTCCCTCTCTCGCTGTGTCTCTCTCCATCAAAAAAATAAATAAAATCTTAAAAAAAATATATTAACCTACAGATCCAAGAAGTTTAACAAACTACATGTAGCTCAAATGCAAAAAGACCCCAGAAAGAAGGTGAAAATATTAAAAGCAGAAGAGAAGGGGTGCCTGGGCGGCTCAGTCAATTAGGCGACTGAGTCTGGATTTCGTTTAGCTCAGGTCATTGATCTCAGAGTGGTGGGATCAAGCCCCATGTCGGGCTCCATGCTGGCTGCAGATCCTGCTTAGAATCCTCTCTCCCTTTGCCCTCTCAACATCTCTCTCTCTCTCAAAATACTTCTACTATTACTACTACTAATGATTAAAAAAAAAAAATTTAAAGCACAAGAGAAAAGCAATTCATGTATGGGAAAAGAACAAGGACCGCATTAGCACAAGCAATTCACATTTGACCAGTTATCAGAAACCATGGAGGAGAGAATGCAGCGGAGTGATACATTCAGAGTGCGTGAAGAAAGACAAAAAACTATCCACCGAGAATTCTAAGCCAGTGAAAATATTCTTCAAAAATGAAGGTGAAATAAAAACATTCGCAGGTAAAAAGGGAGAGGATTCCTTCCCAGCAGGCATGCCCTCCCCAAACCACTGAAGAGCTCCTTCGGGCTAAGTGAAGAGGACACCCGTGGAGCTGAGACCCACAGGAAGAAATGGGGGCACTGGGAATGGTGAAGATAAATGATTGTGATCTGTGTCTTATCTTCTCTTCTCTTGTTTTCTTTTTAGCACACAAAATAATTTAAACAATAATTATAGCACTGTATTGTTTGGTTAATGTATACAGATGTAATACATATGATAATAATAGCACAAAGCAGGGAGGAGGAAATGGAGCTGTACTGGAGTAAAGTTGCTACATTTTTCAGAATTAAATCAGCATTAACCTGCAGTAGCTCGTGATAAAAAAAAATTTTTCAAGATGTTATTTGTCCGAGAGAGAGAGAGAGAGAGAGAGAGAGAGCGCACAAGCAGGGGGAGCGGCAGACAGAGGGAGAGGCAGGATCTCCACCGAGCAGGGAGCCCAGTGTGGCACTAGATCCCAGGACCCCGGGATCATGACCTGAGCCAAAGGCAGAGGCTTTAACCCACTGAGCCACCCAGGCACCCCTAAGTTGTGATAAATTAAAAGATGCATATTTTAATCCCCAGAGCAACTTAAATAAATAAGTGAACAAACAAATGAATAATAAAACTTTAAAAAAGAGGTTTAAAATAAGAAATTAAAATTATGTACTAAAAATATTCTTTACTCATTCAACAAAAAATGAGGACATTAAAAACAGGAGCAAAAAGACATGAGACACAGTATAAATATAATTATGCCACTGATTTGAACTCTTCTAATTAGTTTAAATGGCAAATTTTAGGTTACATATGTAACCACAGTAAAAACATTTTTAAGTCTTGAGGCGCCTGGGTGGGTCAGTCGTTAAGCATCTGCTTCTGCTCAGGTCATGATCCCGGGGTCCTGGGATCGAGTGCCACACTGGGCTCCCTGCTCGGTGGAGATCCTGCCTCTCCCTCTGTCTGCCGCTCCCCCTGCTTGTGCTCTCTCTCTCTCTCTCTCTCTCTCTGCCAAATAATAAAAAATAGATAAATCTAAAAAAAAGATTTTTAAGTCTTAAATATTTTCTGTATGTCATATAGAAACATATAGGCATACAGAAATGGACATAATAAGAGATACAGAAAACAGCAAAATGGCAGCTGTGCATCTAACCATATCAAGGATTCCATTACATGAGGGTAGACCCAGAACTCCAAATCAAAAAGCAGAGAGTATCAGACACACTAAAAAGGCAAGCTCATACATATGCTGTCCACAAGAGACACACTGGAGACTCAAAGACACGAACAGGTTCAAAGTAAGAAGATGAGAAAATATGCACCACTCAGATGGCAACCATGAGAAGTGGACCCGCCATATTGACAGCAGATAAAACAGACTCTAAAACAGTATCCAAAATAAAAAGATAAGACACTAATTTTAGCAGGAGTTAAAAAGAGGTGTTAAATACTACTAGTATTTAATGGGACGTTCTTTTTTTTTTTTTTAAGAGTTTTTATTTATTCATTTGACAGACAGAGATCACAAGTAAGCAGAGAGGCAGGCAGAGAGAGAGGAGGAAGCAGGCTCCCCACTTAGCAGACAGCCTGATGTGAGGCTCGATCCCAGGACCCTGGGATCATGACCTGACCCCAAAGCAGAGGCTTTAACCCACTGAGCCACCCAGGTGCCCCTGATTATGTTATCTTTGTAGTAAGTTTTGAAATCAGGAAGTGTGAGTCCTCTAGCTGTGTTCTTTTTCAGGACTGTTTTGGCTATTTGGAACCCCTTGAAATTCCATATAAGTTTTTGGATGGGTTTTCCTATTTCTGCAAAGAAAGAAAAAAAAAAACACAAACAAAAAAAACCCCACAACACATTTTTGGGATTTTTTTTTTTTAAGATTTTATTTATTTATTTGTCAGAGAGAGAGCGAGCGAGAGCGAGCACAGGCAGACAGAGTGGAAGGCAGAGTCAGAGGGAGAAGCAGGCTCCCTGCGGAGCAAGGAGCCCGATGTGGGACTCGATCCCAGTGTCCTGGGATCGA
>NC_081572.1:48610324-48628301 GCF_022355385.1 Mustela nigripes | reverse complement strand
TTTAAGATTTTATTTATTTATTTGTCAGAGAGAGAGCGAGCGAGAGCGAGCACAGGCAGACAGAGTGGAAGGCAGAGTCAGAGGGAGAAGCAGGCTCCCTGCGGAGCAAGGAGCCCGATGTGGGACTCGATCCCAGGACACTGGGATCATGACCTGAGCCAAAGGCAGCTGCTTAACCAACTGAGCCACCCAGGCGTCCCATTTTTGGGATTTTTATATGGATTGCATCGGATCTGTAGATTGCTTTGGGTAAAATTGACATTTTAACAATATTAAATCTTCCAACCCATGAACATGGAATGTGTTTCCACTTATTTATGTCTTCTTTAATTTCTTTTCAATTTCTTGTAGTTTTCATTTTACAGGTTGTCACTTCCTTGGTTAATTCTTAAATATTTTATTCTTTTTGATTTTATTATAAATGGAATTGTTTTTGTAATGCCATTTTCAAGTTGTTCATTGTGTAGAGAAATGCAGCTGTTTATTGTGTGTTGATTTTGTATCCCACAACTTTGCCGAAATCCCTTTTTAGATCTAACAGCTTTTTAGTGGAGTCTTTAGGGTTATCTCTATATAAGAGCATTTCATCTGCAAAGAGAAATAGTTTTACTACTTCCTTTCCAATTTGGATGCTTTTTCTTTTTCTTGCTTAATTATTCTGGCTAAAACTTCCAGTACTGTGTAAAAGTGGGTATCCTTGCCCTGGTCCTAATCTTAGAGGAAAAGCTTTCAATCTTTCACGAGTGAGTATTAGGTGTGCTGCAGGTTTTTCATATAGAGGTTTTATTGTATATTACTTATAATATATATTACACATGATTTTGTATTTATTACATAATTATATTTTATTCCTATTTTGTTGAGTGTTTTTTTATCATCAGTGTTAAATTTTGTCAAATGCTTTTTTTGCATCAGTTGAGATGAGTGTGGTTTTCTCCTTTCATCTTTTTTTTTTTTTAAGATTATTTATTTATTTGACAGAGAGAGATTACAAGTAGGCAGAGAGGCAGGCAGAGAGAGAGGGGAAAACAGGTTCCCTGCTGAGCAGAGAGCCCGATGCGATGCGGGGCTTGATCCCAGGACCCTGGGATCATGACCTGAGCCGAAGGCAGAGGTTTTAATCCACTGAGCCACCCAGGTGCCCTCCCCTTTCATCTAATTGACATGGCATATTATGCTGATTGTCTTATGTTGAACCATCCTCACATCTCAAGAATAAATCCCACGTGGCCATGATGTACAGTCCTTTTATTATGCTATTTGTTAGTATTTTGTTGAAGATTCTTGCATCACTGTGTATAAGGGATATTCATCTGTCGTTTTCTTGTAGTTTCTTGTCGTTTTCTTGTTTTCCTGGCTTTGGTGTTAGGATTATGGTGGCTCAGAATCCACTAGGAAGTATTCTCTCCTCTTCAAGTTATTGGAAAGTTTGAAAAGATGTGGTATTAGTTGTTCCAGTGTTTTGTAGAATTCACCAGTAAAAAGCAGGACTTTCTTTCTTGGGAGATTTTTTTATTATTATTATTACTGATTCACTCTCCTCACTAGTTATAGGTCTATTTGTATTTTCTGTTCTTCATGACTTTGTCTTGGTAGGTTTGTGTTTCCAGGAATTTGTCCACTTCATCTAGGTTATTCAATTTGTTGGCACACAATTGTTCATAATGCTCTCTTATAATCATTTTAATTTTATTATTTATTATATATATATATATTCTTTGTTAGAGGGAGTAATGTCACTTTATTTTTAGATATGTATGTTATTATTTATTAGAATAGGTATAATGTCACTTTCACTTCTGATTTTAGTAATTTGAGTCTTCTCTTTATAATTCATCTAGCTAAAGGCTGGTCCATTTTGTTAATCTTTTTGAAGAAACAAATTTTGGTTTCATTAATTTCTCTATTGTCTCTCTGTGCTCTATTTCATTGATCTCTGCTTTTTTTTTTTTAATCCAGAGGCCGGAGTGAGGGAAAAAGAAAGACACAACAAGGAAGAAACAGTCTGATCTTTCTTATTCAGGTTTCAGCTTCCCTGTGCAGTGAGCCTTCCTGCAGCTTCCAATTCAATATCACATTGTTCTCTCATTGCTCTCTCTTGTTCTAGTCACAGTGAATAGTCTCACTTGTCTAAGTTGTTTGTTGTTCAACTTTCTCACAAGATGTTAAGTTTCAAAAGAGCAGGGAGCTGTATATCTAGTCCCAGAATAACGTGTGGTGTTCTTAGGCACTCAAAAATATTGTTGAATGGAGGAATTCAATCAACAAGAAAAAAGAAAGGAAAAGAAGAAGAAGGAAGTAAATAGTGTCACACATAAAAAAAAGGACAGGAATCGAGAACAATAAACCACTGACTCAGATGTCACTCAAGGCACCAAACCCTCAGCTGTCCCAGAAATCATTCCTTACCAAACAGTTCAAAAAGAACGTTTTGAAAGAACTATGCTTACTACGTAGTCTATGCATTGCAAAATCTTGTTGGATTGAAAGTCAGAACATCAATTGCATTTTACACACAGCGCTATTTTAACTGAAAAGGGGTAGAAGAGACACAACACTTTTTTGATTTTAGATCTTTGTTTTGCTTTGTTTTAATGTAAGCAGTTTTATCTACAAATTTCCCCAGTACTGCTTTGCTGCATCCCATGTTTTGGTATATCGTGTCTTCATTTTCATTCACCTCTGAGTATTTTCTAATTTCCCTTATGAATTCTTCTTTGTCCACTGATTGTTTAAAAGCACGTTGTTTTGGGGCGCCTGGGTGGTTCAGTAATTTGTTTCCAAGTCTTGATCTTAGCTCAGGTTTTGATTTCTGGGCCAAAAGTTCAAGCCTGTCAGGTTCCGTGCTCAGTGGGGAGTCTGCTTAAAGATTCTCCCCCCACTTGTGTACTCTCTGAAATAAAATCTTTCAAAAACGAAAAGCATGTTGTTTAACTTCCACAATTTTGTGAATTTTCCCGTTTCATCTTACTGGCTTCTAACTTCATCCCACTGTGGTCAGAGAAGATACTCTGTATCTTTAAAAATCTACCGAGCTTTAATTTGTGACATCACATATGGTCTACCCTGGCAAATTACCCAAGTGTCCTTGAGAAGAGCATTATGTGCCACTGTTGTTGGGTGGAGTGCTCTGGTCTGTCTGTTAGATCTGGCTGGTTCATTGTGCTTGGCCCTCTAGTTCCTTATCTTCTAAGTCTCATTCTATTCATTACTGAGTAGAGTATTTAAATCTTTTATTATAGAATGGTCTATTCATCCCTTCAATTCCACTTTTTTAAAAGATTTATTTATTTGATAGACAGAGAGCACAAGTAGGCAGAGAGGCAGCCAGAGAGAGAAAGGGGGAAGCAGGTTCCCTGCCAAGCAGAAAGCCCGGTGCAGGGCTCGATCCCAGGACCCCGGGATCATGAGCTGAGCCAAAGGCAGAGGCTTTAACCCACTAAGCCACCCAGGCGCCCCCAATTCCATTTTTTTACTTCATATATTTTAATTGTCTGTTGTGTAAATGTTTGTCATTGTCATATCTTCTTGCCATATTGAGACTTTTATTAATATAAACAACCCTTCTTTGTCTCTTGCAGACTTTTGTGATTCAAAGTCTATTTTACTTTGTATTAGTATAACCACTCCTGCTCTCTTTTGGTTATTTGCATGGAATACCCTTTCCCCCCTTTCACTTTCAACTGTGTTCTTGGATCTCAAATGAGTTTTTTGTAGAGGGCATTGAATTGAATCATGTGTTTTTATCCATTCTTCTAACCTCTGTCTTTTGATTGGAGGGTTTAATCCATTTACCTTGATTACTAACAAGGAGGTGCTAACTTCTGTTATTGTGCTGTTTTCTATACATCTTATAGGTTTTTTTTTTTCTTAAAGATTTATTTATTTGACAGAGATCACAACTAGGCAGAGAGGCAGGCAGAGAGAGAGAGAGGAGGAAGCAGGCTCCCCGTTGAGCAGAGAGCCCGATGCTCGATCCCAGGACCCTGGGATCATGACCTGAGCCAAAGGCAGAGGCTTTAACCCACTGAGCCACCCAGGCGCCCCCATCTTATAGGTGTTTTTTTTTTTTTTCTCATTTCCTATACTCCTGTCTTCTTTCAATGCTTTTTTTTTTTTTTTTTTGTAGTGAAATGCTTAAATTCCTTTTTAATTTCCGTTTGTATATAGACTATAGCTATTTTTTCTTTGGTTGCTCTGGGGACTACATTTAACATCCTAAAGTTAGAATGCTCTAATGTGAATTTATAGCAGATTAACTTCAATAACATACAAAAACTTGACTCATTTCCCACTCCTTTTGGTTGCTGATGTCACAAAATTACATCTTTATACACTGTGTACTTCAAAATATAAACTAATAATTCTTCTAAATGCATTAGTCTCCTACATTATGTTGAAAAAAAGATCTGGAATTACAAACTAAACTTAAAATAATACTAACTTTTGGGGCGCCTGGGTGGCTCAGTGGGTTAAAGCCTCTGCCTTTGGCTTGGGTCGTGGTTCCATGGTCGTGGAATCCAGCCCTGCATCGGGCTCTCTGCTCAGAGAGGAGCCTGCTTTCCCCACCACTCTCTCTGCTTCTCTCTGCCTACTTGTGATCTGTCAAATAAATAAAATCTTTAAAAAAATAAAAAATGGAAAAATTATAATACTTTTACATTACTAATGACTTTTTCTTTAAAAATCATTAGTAATGTTATTAGTAATACTAATTGATTTAGTATTGATTTAGGAAGTATTACTAAGTCATTAATAAGTCTTATTAATCTAAATTAATAAGTGGAAAACAAGGAGTACAGTTATAAGCAATTGCTACAATACTAGCTTTCATAACTGCCCAGGTTCTACGTTTATTGAGATCTTTATTTCTCCACACGGCTTTGAGGTGCTGATGGTATCCTGTCATTTCACCTTCCAGGACTCCTGTGAGCATTTCCTGCAGGGCAGGTCTAGTGGTCACAAACAGTTCCCTTTTATCTGGGGATATCTTGATTTCTACCCCATTTTGAACAGTTTTGCTGGATATATGATTCTAGGTTAATAGGGTTTGTTGTTGTTGTTTGCTTTAGTGCTTTACATACAATGGCAATGCTGTCCTCTGGCCTCCAACATTTCTGATGAGAAATCTCTATGTATTCTGACAATCTCCTGTGAGGGATGATTTGCTTCTCTCTTGCTGCTTTCAAGATTTGCTCTTGTCTTTTGGAAGTTTGATTAGAATGTTTTCACTGTGTCACTGAGTTCATTTTACTTGGGAGTTTCTGAGCTTCTTGTATATTTATGTTCCTGCTTTCACCAAATTTGGGTAGTTTGTTAGCCATTCTTTCTTTGAATGTTCTCTGCCCCTTTCTCTCCTGGGACTTCTGAAATGTACATGTTGATCCTTTTGATGGTGCCCCATAGTTCTCTTAGGTTCTGTTCACTTTTCTTCAGTTTTTCTGTTAGGCGTCAGTGATGTCCACTGTCTTATCTTCATGTTCACTGACTCTTTCTTCTACCTGCTCATATTGGCCTTTGAGCCACTCTTATGAATTCCTCATTTTAGTTGTAGTTTTCAGCTCTGGATTTTGTTTCTTTTTATTTCCATTTTGTTCACACATTTTCTTGGCTTTTTTCACATTTTCCTTTAGTTTTGTGAGCATTTTTAAGACAGTTGTTTTAAAGTCTTTGTTCAGTATATCTGCCATCAAATCTTTCAGGGACAGATTCTGTGGATTTCTTCTTTTTGAATGGGACATATTTTCTTTTTCTTTCTATTTATTTGAGAGAGGGAGAGATCACAAGTAGGCAGAGCAGCAGGCAGAGACAGAGCGGGGAAAGCAGGCTCCCCGCCAACACAGAGCCCGAGGCAGACCCCGAGATCATGACCTCAGCTGAAAGCAAGGGCTTAACTGACTGAGCCACCCAGGTGCCCCACTTTCCTTTATCTGGCTTGTGATTTTTTGCTGAACAGTGGACATTTAAATCTAATAATGTGATAACTGAAAATTAGATATTCCTCCTTCCCCAAGGTTCCCTGTTTTTTGTCTTTTATTTTTATGGTTGTAAGCTTTCTCTTTGCCAAGGATCAGACTGAGGTCTAAACTTAGACTTTTCTCAGGTCTTTTCTGAGCCTTTGCTTGCACATGCAGTTTCTAATTTCCCCTGTACATGCACTTGTTTTTGAATGCTGTTGCTTTTTTGTCTGAATTTCCTGAAAGGGGAAAGACACGCGCACAACTGAAGGAAGGGGAAGGGCATTGGACCATTAAGTCTCCGGGCAGCCAGAGCGGGAGGGGCTTGCAACAATGACTGCCATGATCAGAAGCAGCAACCAGTGATCAGAGCACAGATACCCCCACAACTGTAGTCTAGGGTTCTTCCCACCCACCACAGCTCCCATACGGTATATGCAGCCTGCTCCAGGAATGCCAGCACACCTGCTGGGTGCCTGGGTGGGGGACAGGTAGTGCTTCTGTGCTCTGAGCTGAAATTGATCAGAAGTAACCACAATGTACAGTCTAAGTCTCTTAGAATTTACAACCCTTTAGCAGACCTCAGTTTCAAAATAGTTCTATCACCAGTGTTATTTTAGTCACAATATTTTGTGACTGAACCCACAAAAATTCTAGGTTATCAAATCAATAAAACCATGTAGTCAAAAGTTTATAAAAATACATCTTTATTGTGTTTCAATGTTCCTGCATGATAGATACCCAGTCATATAAACTTAGTTTCCATGTTAAATATAAGTTAAGCAAATACACACACACACACACACAAATTATAAACAAATCAGCAAAATTGCTGGAAAAATCCCTCCAAGCCATGAATCCTTATTAAAAGTGCACATTGGGATGATTAAACTATCTTAAGTCACCATACTCTGAAAATTGTTACCTGTAGCCAAATCTAAATGTTTAAAGAAGCAATAAAGGGCAAAGTGACTTGGAATAAAACTACAGTTGGTTTCTAAACTTCACGTCCAGTGAGTCAGGAAGTCAAATGGCTCCATCTGACATTTCAGCAAAGTATCATCTTTGTGTAAAAAGGATCAGGGGCCTGTCTGCAAGCCACAGGGAAATGTCAAAGCAACCACAGGAGAGCATGGCCAGAAGACTTCGTAGTCACATGGTTCCAGAACATGAATCCCAAAGATGAGGCAGCATCTATTCCACCCCAGAAGCCACCCCAGCTCAAAACCAGACTGCTAACAATGACTACATGAAAATTCACAACTGCAGCAAAACATACACGCATTCATATTATAAAACCTGGAAAAGTCTTGAATTTCAGAATAGAAAGATTCAAACATGAACCTTGAGAGGTTTGTTACTGCGACCAAAATACCCAGGTTGGGACTGGCCTGGCATGTTTCCCTGTAAATTTTGAGATCTAAATCCTTGAGAGCCGTAAGATGCATGTTCTCCTCAGTCTTCTCTCTCAGGGTGCTCAAACACAGGGGACCCACTGTCCCACGTTTCCCACAGCCCCTTTCAGGGTTAGAACAATTCAAATAGCTTCTGGAAGGGTGCCGAAAACTAAACCAGGTCCTAATCCCACACAGAGGGCAAAGTCTGGCCCCCAAAGTTTCCATTGCTCGCTAGGAAAGGGCTCCATGCCGGAAGTTCAGAGACGAAAGCAGTCTGTGACTGCCATCAGAGACCCGTCCGTGAGCTCAGCGGCAAAGATGGCCATCAGCACTTCTCCGAAGGTGAACATGGGATCAGATTCGCACCGTGGGGTCAATTACGAGGCTCTGAGGCTGTGGGGCTGCGGACTGTGGACATGAGGTGCGACTTGTAGGTTTTGCTCAGGCCCGTCATCCAGAACTTAAGCAGCTTGACATTGTCTTCCTCAGATGCTCCGAGAATAGTCAGGAGCTTCTGCGTATCCTCTTTGGGTCGACTGTCCACCTTGGTGAATTTGAAAAGGACCTTCACTTTGCTGAAAAAAACCAAAAACACAACTCTCAGACGCCACAGCAAAATCACCACAGTTCAGGTAGCAAGGCCTGAGGGCTTCAAGACCAGCACACGGAGTGGCCACTCACAGCTGTGTGCTCCAGGACTTCTCCCTGGCCCAGCAGTTCTAACCCCGCGCCGTAAGGCCGCTGCCTCAAAATGGGGGACCCATTTTCTTTCAATTCATTTAAGGACTTTGTTGCTCCTCAGCTTCACTGTATTGCTGGGAATCAGGACAATGTCTGACTGAACTGCATTAAAAATTACTAACAAATTTTATTAAGAAAATAAAGTAACTATTTAACTTTAATAGAAAAGAAACATCTGTTATCTGGCTTTTGGGTTTTTTTAAAAGATTTTATTTACTTGAAAGAGAAAGAGAGAGAGAGAGAGAGATGGAAATGGAGCATGAGTGGGAGTGGAGAGAGAAGAAGGAGGAGAGGGAGAAGCAGCTCCCCGCTGAGCAGGGAGCCCAACACGAGACTCGATCCCAGGACCCTGAGATCATGACCTGAGCCAAAGGCAGACACGTAACCAACCACAGCCACCCAGGTGCCCCTGGCTTTCAGATTTTTGAAGTTAATTAAGTAGCAAAAATAACTGCTTCTCTTGGAAGCAGGTGTCACAGGCATCTCATGCAGGAACATCGTGAGGACTAGAAGGGCTGACCTTGCACAAAGTCACTTAGCGGCCAAGATACTACTTGAACCCATGCTCTTAACCTCTGTTCTACCCCATTTCTCAGGGAGGCCACAGCCTTTTTCTGAAAATAGCTCCTGGTTCTTGCCAGCCAAACCCAACGCTCTCGGCTGGCCAGCACCCCCGCGGGGAAGCAGACTCCAGGGGCCAGTGTGGGTGTGCTTACTTCATCCACTCCTCCTTGAGGCAGACAAGGCACTGGTCCACCACGCCCACAGACAGGTTCTGGTTGGTCAAAGCGGCTTCCATCTTATTCAGGATGGTGGGGCCAACTGGGAACAAGGGCGGGTCGTCAGCATGGGGTTGCGAGAGGCAGTCTCAGCGCTCTCGTCCCCACTCACTGTGCTGAAAGGCCGGCCAGCCTGGCGGCACCCACCTCGGTCCGCAGCTACGGGACTTCCACTGGTCACAACAAACTCGTACTTGCTGAGGGACTGGTCCCCCTCGCAGCCAGCTGGGTGGAGGCCAGACCGGGGGGCTGTGTGGGCCTCGACGACGACAGCGAACTCTGCAGCAACACAAAGTGCAGGTGCTGGAAGCGTGCCTGTGCCCCGCAGGGACCTGCTTCCCGCTGCTGCCCCTCCCATCAAAGAGCGGAAACCCACCTCTCTCATGCTTGGCCACATCTTGCAGTATGTTTGTCAGTAGAGTTAAGGATTAATTCTTGCCTCAGTTAATGTATTACATTTCAGTAACTAATTATATATCTGAACTCACTTAATGCCAAACAGCCCCGTGACAGCACTCCCAGTGTCAGTCTCATCTTATGACAGGGAAAGAGACTGCTAAGTGCTTCCCGCACACCGCCAATACCCCGGTTAAGAATTTCAAGCTCATCTTCAAAACCGGGAGGCTGTGTTCCAAAAAAAGGTGCGCGTCTCTGGGACTCAGGATCCAGCCTGGGACACTGAACGGAATGGCAGCTCGGGACTGCTGAGCCCCCAACGCTCTGACAGTCTACTTTCTGGCCATCTCTCAGAGTGAGCTTGGAGAAGCCACTGGCTAGCCGGGGGAGGCTGGGATTCACACCGAGGCTGACTCCTGAACTCCTCAAACCAAAAGAAAAGGATGCTCATCAGATTCCTGGCTCTCACTGGTGAATGTCAAGGCTGGATAGGATTTAAGGCACATGTAAGAAAACAGTCGCCTTCCTAATCTTGTCATCACCGACTCAGCTCAGCGTAATAACACGACAAACCTCTGACACCCATCTGTGCTGTTTCCACTCCCGTGACTCTAATCTGCCTTCCACCAAGAACCACACCCAGTAGGCTACCCTCAGAGGCTGTTCTGTCCAACCCTCACCCGTTTTAAAGACAGAAAACCGAGGCCCGAAGCCACTAGGAAAACTGGTCCTCCTGCTTGAGCAGACAGCGTCCTCAGATCCATGGCTAAGACACAGTTCCACTTCTGAGCCCTGAAGTGCAGGGCTCGGTCCGACAGGAGAGGGACGTACCTGAGGACAGCACGTGGGCGGGGATCTGCACGTGAGGGCTGAGCCCCAGGAAGTTGCAGCGGTAGGCCTCCTCGTACTGGTTGCTATAAGGGATGACACGGACACAGCCCACTGGCAGCATCGTCTAGAGAGGACACAGTAACACAGACCTGCACCAGCTGAACATCCCCTGCCCGAATCCATCACCCACACCCCACATGCCCTCCGCAGCTCGGGCCAAGCTTCTTTCCTCCCAGAAGGCATTCCCGGTCATGTGGCGCTACTGGGGTGTCTCTTGCGTGGCCCCAGATCCTAATCCGGCAATTGGTCATATGGGACTTGCGCTACCTCTTGCTTTGTGGTGTTAATCTATTATTCTTTGACTTCTGAGATGTCTGTCTCTTCCCTCACCCCACAAAGAGATTAAAAACTTTTTGAGGGATTCTGGCATATTCACTTTGTGCCCTCGGCAGACCTAGGCAGATATCAGGCATGAATGAGGTTTCTGAGGACATAAACATCATCAGCCAGGCCTGGGCCTTGGCACCCACAACCCCTCTGAGGTGCAGACAGCATGGCAGACACACTCCCACCTGACTCATCAGGAATGTTCTGTGCACAGGGATGTGTGCTGACCAAAAGCTGCTTTTAGGGCAGCTGTGAACCATGCAATGGCTTCTTAGAGGGATCTGGGGGTGAGGGCAGGGGAGTGATCACTCTACCAAGGCAGCACAGACTCCTTCCACTGGAAATAAGTGCCACCGATGACTGCCACCTTCAACAGTGCAGAAAAAGCACGGATCTCAGATTCAGGCATGCACGTCTGGGCTGAGCCATCCCTGCATCCTAACATGAAACCCACCGTCGGGATTTTAAAAAAAGAAAAACAAAAAATCACCAGACAGACACTGTCCCACTAAAAAACACTTACAAGAAAGACTACTCTTACCCGAAGAACCTCAAAAGCTGACTGGACAAGGTCTGCGTCTCTGCTTTTCCATATCACTTGATTCCCCATGAGAACATGCCAGGCCAACATGCGAAAAGACTGGGCACCCAGAACCTGAAAAACACAGTTCAGTGCGTTCTGCCCTGAATTTTCTTTTGTGCAACTGAAGTTATCTGTGTGTTCTCTTTGTGATGAAGGAAGATGGGTCGCGAGAGGGAAAGACCAGCTGACTTGCCCGTGGTCAGGAGGAGGAAGGCGGAGGTCTGGATGAGCCCCTGGCAGCCCGATCCCAAGGCCCTGGCACACTGTAAGATCCCAATTTTATTTTTAAGAACTCGAAGCAGAGAACATGTTAGCAATCTGTAACATTCACTTTTTCTCTCATTACTTTGCTAAATCATTTCCAAGTTTGGGACAAGCAGCATGGCACTTCAGGACCCAGGATGGACCGGGGCCTCCCACAGAACTCCAGTACACACCACCACCAGAAATACCACACAGATGCACCATCAACCCAGTATCTGCAGCCCCAACTCTCTAACGGTGTCCTTGATTGCTGTTTTCTTTCAATCCAGGAGTCACCTGAGGACCAACAACTGTTTCATTTATTCTGCTGTCCATCCTATTTGATGCTAGAACAGTCCCTCTCTCCACCTGACTTTTTTTTTTTTTTTTTTTTAAGATTTTATTTATTTACCAGAGAGAGAGAGGGCGAGAGCAAGCACAGGCAGACAGAATGGCAGGCAGAGGCAGAGGGAGAAGCAGGCTCCCTGCCGAGCAAGGAGCCCGATGCGGGACTCGATCCCAGGACGCTGGGATCATGACCTGAGCCGAAGGCAGCTGCTTAACCAACTGAGCCACCCAGGCGTCCCTCCACCTGACTTTTTATAACTTCTCTGACACTGGTGTTTCTGAAGAGATCAGTCTGTTATTCTATGACTTATAATGTGGCTTAAAAAAAAAAAAAAGGGACGCTAGAAATATACTTTACAAAACTCCTATAGTTTCAAAACACTCCCACCTCCCATGGGACTGAAGATTCCTTCTAACTTTAATCCACACAAGCAACAGACAAGGATGACCTTAGCCAAATACATGATTTTGGTAGGTCAATGTTCCTCATTCAGAAGGCCCACAGAACATCTGCCGTTTAATCAGTCTTTACACCATTTTTCAAAAAGAAAATAACTATCTTTTGTTAAAACTCATGTGCATTGTAAAAATAGTCACAGAGAAACAGGAAAAGGGACTGCCCTTGTAATCTTATCTTCTCGTCTGACCAAATATAACCAGGGCCTACACTGTTGTGTGAGACTCATGTCTCCAATCCGCGTGTATACAAACATGCGTACCAGCCTACATGATACAGTGGATGTTTTCCTCTCTGTACTCAAGGACACACCACTGTTTGGGTGCAATTCCTATGGTTGGACATCAGATTCTCCCCAATCTACTGTACGAAGGGCCAGCATTTCCAGTCTGCTAAGCGTCCGATGCTGCATGCAAAGCAGAAGTGCTCTGAGCAGTGCTTCCTTTAAAAGGTTCCGGCGTGACAAGATCAGAGAAAGGACCATGAGAAGCCAACCATGCGGGCTTTCTGTAAAACAGACACCTAGTCATCAGTAGAAGGGGAGCACTGTGCCTGTGGCCAAGGCAACCCAGCTGTCTTTGGCCAGCCACTGAGGGTTTCTGGTTATTCCTAACCAGTCAGTCCCCACTGGGTCTGAACGTCATGGGCCTAAAGGACAAAGTGTGCTGGATGAGAAGGTGGGGACTGGGCTCTTCTCCAGAGTTTCTGAAGGTGGGTCCATCCCTCGGTCACCTACCTGCCTCATATGCCGAAGGGACTTAAAGACGGACAACTTCCGGGGCTGCCAGTTTCCACAGTCCGAGAGCAAGGACGAATCTGTCGGGCACTTGGTCAGCTCCCGCCCTTCAGCACCCTCTGACAGGACAGGGGCTTTCTCCTCCTCTTCAGCCTCAGAGTTGTCCCAGCTTTCAGATTCCTCTTCCAAGTCTGCAAGACAGACCACAAAGACATTTATGAAACATGCGATCCTTGGATGGGACAGCGTCGTGGTGTCCACCTTAGTCCAAGGCACTCCTGATTGCTAGTTTGGGTCGGCTACCTAGACCGTTTGTCTTCGGAGCCCTGGGGGGAGCGGGGAGGAATCAATCTGTTTATTTACTTAGCCCGGAGCCTCACACTGCACTATGAAGCGGGCACCCATGAGACTATGAGCTGTTTAGGACTGCGGGATAATGCAAAGCAATGACAAGAACGAGCCTAGCTCGGTCACTGCACACTTCCTCGCTCAGGCGCTATTCTAAAGGCTTCCACACATTATTTCATTTCATCCTTTCAACTGCCCTGAGGTCAGTACTATTCTCCCCATTTTACAAATAAAGAAGTATTTGTTATTCCCATGAATCTGTGTGACAACCACAAATAAGGACATCTCTCCATGATCCCAATGAGATCCACAGGGAGGAGGCCTTGTCTGGTCACACAGAATGCATGAGAGCAGCAGAGTCAAGATCTGAAGCCAGATCTGTCCAAATCCAAAGTGTGTGCTTCGACCTAAAATAAAGTCCAACCCGTGACAGAGAGCCCTGCATGCCTGCACATGTATCCTTCCCAGAAGCTCCCACCAACAGACTATCCGTACCATCTTCACTAGCCTAGAAATCTGAAATCTCAGTAAATGGTTCTAGGCCCTGCTGATCTGCGAGGGCATGAAGATACATTGCAAAGGTTTTATCTTTCGGAACATACTCTGCCCTTGCTGAAACTACTCCATTTCTCCCCCTCAGGAAAGCGCACTGAATCCAAGTGCATGTAAAGTCACCTGAGTGCGGGAATAACCTGGAAACAGCTCCAATTCATTAAGAAGGCCAATTATTTGCGACCCATAGCATGTCAAGTGTTATTAGTAACACACTACACACAACGCACATTGCAAATCTGGTTTACCCAACCCCAACACTGAGGCTGCTGACCTAGGTCACCAAGAATCAAATCGTCTCCGGAGGAGGACCACAGACAGGGCCGAGACCAGAGGTTCCTAGGCCGGTACACACCACAGCAGAAAACCCTGTGTAGTTACTTAAAAACACACAGGATCCTGAACCCCAGACATGGAGCTCTCCTCAAAAACCTGGGGAGCATTACCCAGACATTGGTGAGGCTTGGGAACAACCCTTGATGGAAACCCAGGGTCTACCTAAAGCATAACACTTTATTATTGTTCAAGTGTCTAGAAAGGGAAAGAACCTGGGGATCCTAAAACAGGGACGAAACCTTCCATCAACCCATCTTCTCCACAGCCTAGCGGCCCAAATAGCACACCTTCCTGGGTTGCCCAGGGTGATAGATTCCTTCACATGACTGTCAAGGAAAAGGACCCAGGAAACTACAATAAAAACACTAAGGCTAAATGGCAAGCTCTTACAGATGCTCCCCCCTGGGTTACTGATCCTAGGGTCCCCGTCACCAGGATGGAGGGCCGGATGGCTGTGAGACAGCCCCTACAGCCTCCGCAGGCAGAGACGTGCAGCACAAGCACTCCCAGCTCACCTGCAAGCTTCTCCATCTGGACCAAGGTATCCTCAGTGGGCGCGCCCTCCAGGAGCTTCTCAGTCAGCCGGCTGCCGCACGCCTTCAGGAGCCTGCAGAACAGAGCACCACCTGTGATGTCTTCTTCCCAGAAGGAAACAGAACCTGAAGCCTATCACACCTTTTGATCGCACTCCTCGTTCACAGAAAATATGGGCACAAAAGATCATATTGCACACACCACAAACACAGAATCGGCCAAATCCAAAAGGACAATTCTACACGACAAAGGACTCTGATTCTCCAACAAAAGTCCTGGGGAAACCTGTGGCAGAGGCATCAGAGAAACCGCTCCAGACTTAAGTACACAAGGTGCGTGCTGTGAACTGGTGACCTGATCCCACCTGAAAACTCAATCCTGAGGCAAAACAGGAAAACCAAATACGGATTGGGCTGGATGATGCTAAGGAATCTGTCAGTTTTGTCGGATATGGTTTTACATTTGAAATGCTACAACTAAGATTTGCTTACAAAATATTTCCATTCTGTCTGCCTGTGCTCGCTCTCTTCCCCACCCTCTCTCTGATAAATAAATAAAATCTTTAAAAAAAATTTTTTTTTCCAAAAACAGGGGGCAGAAAAAGCAGTGAAATGTTGGCAACCACTATGGCTAAATGATGAAGGAATGCAGCTCATTGTATTATTTCTTCTATTTTGGGTCTGAAAACCTCGCCAGATGATTTTATGTCAGCATGGGAGACAGGGACTCTCTAGTTCGCAGGTCCTCGGGAGCTACCCTCAAAGACCTCCGTTTGAGGTTCCTCCTCTGCACTCAGAACTGAATTAGACAATGTAGAGCCATGGCTGCACGAGGAGGAGGATCTGAGGGCGTCTATGGGAGAGGTACATCTTGCAATGGAAGGAAGAGAAACAATCTGAGGCCAGAGGACAGACTGTGGTGATTGTTAGAAGAAGGAGACAATTCCTCCCTCCTGACTAGGCAGGTCAGAGCGCCACAGCACACTCCTAACAGCCTCTGCTGGAAGGGCCCCAGCAGCCTGCACCGAGCTGCCAGGGGACTGCAAACCTTGGACCACTGCAGCCCTGAATGATGAACCCCTGAGAAGCTCAGCCAGAACCATCCAGGCCAGTCACCCAAATCCTTGACCCACAATGCTTGTTGGAGACAAGAAAGGGAGATCACTGCTCTTGGTGCGAGAACATCACCTTAAACACTTGAGGAAGGGAGTGCCACCTAAATCCATTTTCCGCATGCCCAGGGGAAGATGCCCAGAGGAAAAGGAGGCAGGTACAGCACAGAGGCCCCCGGGGAACTCAGCCAACAACAGCTTCCCCAGATTCATGCAGCACCCAAGCAATGACTGCTCTCATTCTAACGGGCGCTAAAAGACTGCAAATCTCGTTACCAAGCAAAGGAGGTGTGAAGGCATGCCCACAAGTTGTCATCGCTTGTCAGGGATGTCAGCGAACGGGCCGCGTTGCCGTTGCGCTGGTGCAGGAAGGGCGTGAAGGCCGTGTTCATCCTCTGGGCGCGCTGTGGGCAGCCAAACTGCTCTGCCTCAAACACCTGAAATGCAAAGGGAAAGGGTGGTCTGTGAACCGAACAATGACCGCGGAGCAGCGCAGAGCCAGCTCATTCATAGCCAACTTCCCGGCTCCTGCTCCGGAAGACTCCGTCCCGTTCTGCTGCCCTGATGCACAGAAAGTGCCAGTGGTCTCCTCATTCCAAACAGAATGGTTTCTGTCTCACAGCTTGATTACAAGCCACCGATTTCTCCTGTACCCTATTCCACAACCAACGTGCCAAGCACCTGCGGGTACTCAGGAGGCACACATGCTTGCGTGGCCACTACTGTTATTCTCCACATACTTTCAGTCTCCCCCGGTCCCAGCACATGGAGGCTTTCACTGCAAGACCTTGTGTGTGTGTTTGGGGGCGGGGGTGGACATGTGCCCCATCCTGGCACTGAGGTGAGAGAGAAACGAGGCCCTCCAGCTCCATCTATGCCCTGTCGCAGGAAAATCCGCAACTTTCCAACATGGCTGCCACCCCACCTACTGGGCTGACTACAACGAGGTCTCCCAGTCCCTGCAACGGACTAGAATACAACTGACAGCAATAAACCGACACCGACAAACAGTAAACAAATACGACTGACAAACAATAAACAATAAACTGTCGGCGCTGGTGGCTCAGTCGGTTGAGCTCTTGATTTTGGCTCAGGTCATGATCTCAGTGTTGTGCAATCAAGCCCTGGGTCAGACTCCTAGCTGGGGATGGAGGCTGCTTGGGCTTCTCTCTCTCCCTCTGCTCCCACCCTGCTCTATCAAAACAAAAAAACAAAACATAAAAAATAAAAACACCCAAATAAAATAAAACGAACAAAAACCCCAAATCCTGTGGTTTTAACGCACTGAGGTCTGGAGGCTGTTTGTCATCACAGCATAACCTGGCCCATTCTGAGAGATGCGATGCCACAGCTAGAGGTCTACGCTGGCGATGGGTCTACAACATGACTCGTGCACAGGCTTTCAGATGAAGGTCAGAGGAAGCAAAGAAGCCAGGAAGGAAGCAGGACATGTGAGCATAACGAAGAAGCCAGAGCCGAACAAGAAAGGGGACAACAGTGGACTCGAGAGAGCCACTGAGTGAAGCAAGCAGGACTGACTGCCGCAGCCCAACTCTGAAGTCGGAAGACCACAATTCAGACACAGCAACAGCCGCCAGACCTGGAGATCATAAAACCACCCTTGCTCTGACCCCGTCAGTGCCAGGCTCCTCCCCCACTGCCACCCACGCTCCCTCCACGTGGGGTCACCTTGAGCGCCTTGCCCTGCAGCTCATCAATGATCCCTCGGATCTTCCCAAGCAGGAAGGGCCAGGAGTTGATGAGGTAAATCCGGTCCATCATGATGGCGATGATGCTGTACCAGCGCTGGAAGCCCCTGGCCAGGCTGTCCTTGATGAAGAAAGTGTGGCTGAACACGAAACCATGCTGCTCGTCCCCAAAGAAGATGGGGCCTTCCCGGCCAGGGCAGACCTGCGAAAACCAACAGCCATTGCAGGACACAGTCCAGTGCCTGCTCTAGTGACACAACTCCTCCTTCGCTAACCTAGCTTTCTGCGGTAAGTAACTGGCATTAATTATGGGAAGAGCGGGGGAGGTGGGGACAAGACAAGAAAACTGCTCTCCTCTGCTCCTGGGATCAAACTTTTGAAAGATAACATTTATCACCATGGACTGCAAGGGCCAGTCAAGTAGGTTCATGACTTTTTTCTACCCTGAGCCATGAAAAACTCCTGTTCAAATATTGTATCTATTCTGGACCCCAATCTGCCAACATCACTCATTCAGAATACACTGGAGAAG